>NC_048299.1:200838105-201138105 GCF_013100865.1 Trachemys scripta elegans
AACAGATTTATTTGGGCATAAGCTTTCGTGAGTAAAAACCTCACTTCTTCGGATGCATATGCATATGCATATTCTATGCATCCGAAGAAGTGAGGTTTTTACTCACGAAAGCTTATGCCCAAATAAATCTGTTAGTCTTTAAGGTGCCACCAGACTCTTTGTTGTTTTTGTAGATACAGACTAACACGGCTACCCCCTGATACTTGCAGCTTACCATAATTGTCGTAGTTGTACTTGGCTAAAAGGGCCAAATATTTGGCTAACCTGGAATTGGAGTGTAGCTAATGAGTATACTTTCCTGCCTAATAGGTCTAATCGTTTATGTTCTTGATCCTGTGGAGTGGACTGGAATTGAGGCTGTTTGTTGCGATGATTAGCAGCTTCCACCACTAGAGAATTCAGCTGTTGATGAGAGAACAAAAAGTCCATCCTTTTAGCTGGGATGAAGTACTTCCTGTTAACTCTTTTGCTAGTAGGTGGTGTGGTTGCGGGGAGTCTGCCAAATATTCTCTGCTGGTTCCATTATGGCATCGTTTATTGGTAGTGCAATTTTGGATGTAGTGAAGGTCTGTAAAATTTGCAGTAGCTTGTGCTGGTTTTGTTGCACCTCTTCTAGGGGGATGTTTTGGCTGGCGGCTACTCTTTTAAGGAGTTCCTGAAATTGTTTCAGGGCGTCAACTGGCTTGGAGGCAGTGAAAAGACAGCCTTGTCAGGGGAGGATGATGAGTTGTGGGCTGGGGAAACATCTGCATCGACCAAACCTCCTTCCTTCTCATCTCCTCTGGTGCTTCTGAGGTCTCCCTGCTTCGGGAAGGTGGAGAAAGAATTTCCCTTCCGGCTGGGGTCGAGGGCCTACGGTAGTGAGCCCTATATGCCACCCAGGGGTCCCCTTGCATGGGAAAGGGCATTGTTGGATACATCCAGGGTTGCCCGTACCATTATTGCATCTTGCAAGGTTGGCGAGATTTGGTCCTAATAGCTTCCCATGGTGGTCTTCATCCCATGAGTGAAGAGTGTTGGGAGGAGAAGTGTCTCCCATGTAATTCCTCCTTTTCATCACTGGAGATGGGCTAGGGAGCAGGAGAAGTGGACAACAGCTCAGTTATTTGGCCTGGAGATCCCTTGTTACCAAGCAAGGGTGACTGCAGCACTGAGGAGACCACTAGGACCTTGTGCTGTGGAAACTGCTGTGTAGCCACTTGTTTCTGTGGCGGCGGTGCCACTGGTGCAGATGCAGTCAGTGCCTTTGTCAAGATGGTTGGTGCTGTTTTCAGCTGGTCACATCAGTGCCTACGACTGAGTCGGTGCCAGTGGGGGCTGCATTGCCTGTGGTACCACTCTCGGTGCCAACTCCTGCACCAGGGTGGTCAGTGCCGTGGAGGAGCAGCATCTCGACTCCATTCCAGAGCAGCGAGGCTCAGCAGATGTCCACAGAGGGATGGTGCCGAGGTTCTTGGAGCCTCAAAGGTGCTCACTCTACTCGAGTTCAGCACTGAGGATGGTGACCTCGCTGAGGACCTCTTCTTTTTCTGAGTGTCCCTATTATGGGAGGTCGCAGCTCGCTTCCTGGATGATTTGGAAGACTGAGCACTCCCATTAGCAGAGATTTTGCTCAGGGAATCATCTGTTGATGTCAATTTTTGTCCGTAAGGAGGAGGCTGAAGGGACTTTCCATCAAAATCATCTTGAAGCGGAGATCTCGATCACACCTTGCCCTGGCTTTAAGGTTAGAGAAATGGGCACATTTTTGAGGGATATGGGTCTCCCCCAAACAGACAAGTGACCGTCTGAGAGGGGCATCGCCTCACGCAAAAGTCACATAGTTTAAACCCAGGCGAGTGGGCATTGTGGATGTTAAAGTTTCCCAATGGGGAAAGAGTTGGAAAAATAACAAAAGAAAATACCTATAATTTTTTTATTTTTGGAAAACAACAATAACTAAGTAAACTAGACATACTAAGCTATTGCTAATCTAACTATTTCTATAGAGAGAAAAACAAAGAGGCAGCACTGCCACTGAGCTCTGTCTGCAGCCAAGGACGGTTGAGAATGAACTGAACGGGTCAGGTCGTGTGCACACTACATGAAGTGCCAACGGCATCGTGAGTTGACTATTGCGCATGCATGCCCTGACTGAGCACTGTTACCAAAAATTTCCCATCTGCGGCACAGGGACGCACCAACACCCAAAGTGGAACACTCGCAGGGACACTACTCGAAGAATGCAGACCCATCTCCTTGTGGATTCCATATGCTTGATATAAGTCTTTAGTGATCTTTTGAGATCTAGGGTGTGCCACTGCTCCTCATTTGACAGCTATGGTTCCGTTCTCAAACTCCAGATCTGGTAGGTAGTTTTGGGTCCTCGGAGCATTCCCCATGCCCTCAGAATAGTGTCTGAGAAGCTGCAGGCCTGGAAGGCATATGGGAAAACCCCTGTGGACATCCTCTGGAACTACAGCACCTGACTCAGAAACTACCTGGTCTTACATTCACTACAAGGAATGGTCCCATACTCTCAGAAGAAAGGCCTGAAGACACCTGATAAACCTCACCCATGGAGAGACCCATAGCTTCTCACCTGTAAGTCTGCATGCACAAGATATCTATTTAGGATGAGTGATAACTATTCATGGGTGTAATATGACATCCTTGTAGTCACCATGTTAGAATCCATTGCTCATCACAAATCACATCAAGGGTTTGACCAAGACCAGGCCTGAGACATCTCACTCCAAGCAAGGATCATACCAATAGAAGATGAACCGTTTGTTTACCATGAAACAAGCTTTCCCATGAAAAACCTTTGGTCTGAACACTTACAGCTGAGGCTTTGAAATTATTGCACCGTGATTCTTATGGTCTTGGAAGGAAGTCCCATTGTGAAGGTGTGGCTTTTTTTTACACACACACACAAGTTTAATCAGGTGTCCTCATTTGGATCTTATGCCCTCAAAAGAGGCATTAACAGGAAAATATGTATTAATAATACTTGAGAGGAAAGATATTTTATTAATATTAAGTTCCTTGCAGGTCACTGACTGGCATCCTGTCTTGGAAAAGTTCTGTAGGGTTTTTTTGTTTCTTTCTTTCTTTGTTTTGCTTGTGTGGTACTTCTTCCCCTGGCTATTTACAGGAGGAAGATAGTATAATTCATCTTGGTCAGGAGACCACACAACAGAAGTGGGGTACTGGTACACATAAGTAAATTGTGAAAATGGCTTGTTAGCTGTCCCCAGGACCTGAAAGGCTGCCTGACTGCTCCTGCAAGTAAGTACAGTAGAAACCACCTAGTACCACTAGGAGCTTTACTCAGGACACCAGGACCATTCTGAACATGGAAAGGGATTTCTCACTTACCCCTCTGTAATCCCATGAAGGTGCAAGCTTCATGGGGAGTAGAATCCTCAAGCACCTCTGTTCTGGTCAGATTGCCTGAAACGCACAAGGCTCTATGTGGAGACAGCCTGGGGAGTGAGGGAGGGAAGAAGCGAGACCTTTTCCCAGGCAAAGAAAGAATTTGTAGCTGATGATCAGAAGGCACAATTCCCATTCATGTTCTGCCTCAAATCTGAAGCCCTTTCCCTGGCAGAGTGAGGCTCTTTTGGTTGAAAGCCAGATGGGCACAATTTCAGTTAACCTGCTGCCTGAGGCATAGCAACCCAGGAGGCACTGGCTTCTCTGAATCCCCACAAAAGCTGTAGGGTGGGGGAGGGTGGTGACCATGGTACAGAGCACTGAGAGACTCTCTGAAGGAGATAATCACCCACAAACACTGTCTCAGGGTAGAAGGCAAAGAAGGGGTTTAACTCCTGATTTTCACCCCACTTGCTAATTCACAATAGTAATCACTGTCTTGTGAAAGACACACTTACTTTTGCCTTTTTGACCCAGAAACTCTGGTTTACACAGCACTAACTCCAGAGTATCATGAGAAACCCCTGATTCATGGTGCAAGGAAGGGGAGCTGTACAGGAACTCTGCTTCTCTCCTCAGGGATTTAGGACCCACTTTAGGACCAGTAGCCTGGAAGGGGTCTTATCTTTATGGTCCTTTGCTGACTCAGGACTCAACCCGTTGGTCGGCTGGTCAAAGTCCTCTTCATCATCAATGCCTCTTCTTGCTCTGCTCGGTCTTTCCTGGTTAGTTTTTCACAGTGAAGTCATGGATACTTGGGGTGTGTGTGTGTGTTAGGAGACCCAATATGCCAGTGAACTCAGAGCCCCGTGCCCTCAGAAAGAGAGGGTTGGCTGACTGCAGGCTAGGCATTTTTTACCTTCTGCCAAGACAGAGAAAGCTGCCTCAAACACTGAGTACATTTTGGATTTCGCTCAATGCTTGCATGGCTGCTCTGCCACATCTGAAAGGGGGCAAAGAAGCTCAGCAGGGAGGCACTGCAACAGAGGCTCTGAGTGGCTGTGACCACAGAACTGCTCAAATCCCAGACCAAGAGGCAGCGAAAAGGCTTGAAAACAAATAAAAACAATTTAAATGCCCACAAAACAGCCCAAAATAATAAATCCAAAAGAAAAGGAAGGGAGCAAAGTGAACCACCACTTGGCAGCTGTCACAAAAGGCAGAAGATCTGGCAGCAACCAGAAGAAGGGAGCATGGTTAGTAGTAAAGGCTGTGCTGAAGCTTTGAACTGCCTCCAGAATCTTCAGACAGGAGGAGAATATATAGTCCATATATGTCAGAGCTGTGGGAGAGACTGCTAGCAGCAGGGACATTATCAGGTAAGAGTTGAGAATGGAAAATTTCTAACACAGGATGATTATAACATACATGTGTATTTGTGGTTGATGCTGGGCAGCAGAATTTAAACACAAAACACAGCAACTGTGTTACTGCACTGCCAAATCAAATTTAAATTAACTAGACCATTTCAATGAACACACCTCCATAATGTGAACTATGGAGATTTATACTAAAACTCTGAACTGCTTTTTTACTTTTTGGAGGTTTGTAGATAGAAAAAGGTTTTAGATAGAAAAAAAAAGGTTACAAAAATCTAATCTCAGGATCAAATAAAGAGTTCAAAATGGAGTAAGTTTCAGAGTTTGTACGATTTGCTTTATAGCTTACTTACCAGAGCAAGTTGAACCTCTCCTCCTGTAGCATACACATCCCCATCATGATCTCCATATAGAAAAAATTTCAAGATACTTCCATAAAATATTGGAAGAGTTTTAATTGTTTTCACCTAAAAGAGAAAAGACAGCTCAGTAATTATTATAAAACTTAACATGGATAAGTTCCTGACACATATGGTTCTCAGAAGTTACATATTAAAAATGACATTTGTGCATCAGCCACCTTACAATGATTCTGCTTGCATGTATAAATCAAACAAAAAACCTTTCTGAAGTTAGACATTCCTCACCCAGGTTTTAGTTTGCAGCGGAGAAGCTCTCCTTAAAACCCAAAGTCCCTGCTTTAAATTAGTGTGGCCTCTATCATATTCAGACAGGAACTTTCTCTCAGAGCTCCTCCACAGATAAATCACAGGATGGTACAGTCCATCCATAGTTAAGGTTGTAATCAGGTTCCATTATAAGACTTATTTTATATACATCTTGTAACTCTGGCTAAAAGAAATGGTGTGGACTAAAAATTTCCAGGTTTATTCTAAAGGCTAATGGAGAATTTTTCTGTAAAGCATGAAGTAAACTGTTCAAACTGAGTTACAGGATATTAAAAAAATTAATCTGATTTGAAATTAACGTGTCCTAAACTAAGGCAGCTTGTTACTACCTTCACATTTTTCACAGTTACATTTATTTGAAATCTTGCACATGAACTACAACTGAAGAAAATGGGCCAATTTTATTCTTTTCTAATAATTTTGTTGTCTTATAACAAAGAACTCCTAGTTTCAGAAAAGAGATTAAGGACTTGTCTAATGCTGCGCTGTGTAGGTTGTGAAGTTAAGGAAAAACAGGAACACTGAAGATTACTTCTAAATTCTGCAGGAGACAAGGAAGGAGCCAGAGAAGAACAAACTTAATTCTGATATTTAACTTTTTACAGCTTGATTTTGCAATCTTAACTTTTTTTAATGTAATTTTTGTACAGAAAATTATAATCTGTTGATCTAACTAGTATCATACTTACCTTATATACTGTAAATATTCTACACAACGTATATCAATTTTTAACTTTAAAACAGTGCCAACATTATCAAGCAATTAACTTACCAACTGTCCAGTTCTGTATGTTTTCCCATCCCACTCTATTGCAGAATATGTAGCCCAAGGACTTTGCATTCTTTTGGAGGTCAAGTCAGTACGTGTAATTATTTCTTTAAACAGTGTGAATTTTATCTGTTTGTCATATTTCTCATGGCAGTCTTTGAGCCACAAAGCAAATTCTCTGTCAATTTTCATTCGCTGCTCCTGTGAAGTTTTAGTAGATGCATTACAAAATGTAAATCTGAGTTTCATAGGTGTGAATAGCGACTTAAAAGTTAATGGTTGTTCTCAGTGATACTGTAGTCAAAAGTTAGTTTTAAAGAGTGTTGAAAAACTATCACATTCTAAGTAAGACTTATCTTAACCCAGTAAATGCTTAAAATAGCTTTACTTACTGATGTATTGAGTTAATTTTCAAAATGTAGCTTACTACAAATAAGAGGTTATCATCTTAAGGAAAACGTCTTTCCCTCACTGTATACCTAGTTACACGCATACAATAAAAACTAGGTATATAGACATAGAAATCACTTTTTTCTTCTTCAAATAAAAAAACTAGGGCTGCTATTAAAAAAATAGTCACAATTAATCACGTGATTAAAAAAATTAACTGCAATTAATTGCATGATTAATTGCACTCAAACAATAGAATACCATTTATTTAAATATTTTTGGATGTTTTTCTACATTTTAAAATATATTGATTTCAATTACAACATAGAATACAGTGCTCACTATATTTTATTACAAGTATTTGCACTGTAAAAAAACAAAAAGTAGTATTTTTCAGTTCACCTAATACAAATACCGTAGTGCAAGCTCTTTATCATGGAAGTTGAACTTACAAATGTAGAATTATGTATAAAAAATAACTGCATTCAAAAATAAAACAATGTAAATCTTTAAGGCCTACAAGTTCACTCAGTCCTACTTCTTGTTCAGCCAATCGCTCAAACAAGTGTGTTTACATTTGCAGAAGATAGTGCTGCCGCTTCTTGTTTACGTCACCTGAACGTGAGAACAGGCGTTCGCATGGCATTGTTGTAGCTGACGTCACAAGATATTTACGTGCAAATGTGCTAAAGATGCATATGTCCCTTCATGCTTCAACCACCATTCAGACATGCGTCCATGCTGATGACGGATTCTGCTTGATAACTATCCAAAGCAGTGTGGATCAATGCATGTTCATTTTCACCATCTGAATCAGATGCCACCAACAGAAGGTTGATTTTCTTTTTTGGTGGTTCAGGTTCTGTAGTTTCTGCATCACAGTGTTGCTCTTTTAAGGCTTCTGAAAGCATGCTCCACACCTTGTCTTTCTCAGATTTGGAAAGCACTTCAGACTCTTACACCTTGGGTCGAGTGCTGTAGCTATCTTTAGAACGCCTGTTTTCACTTTTAGGTGACATTGTAAATAATAAGTGGGCAACATTATCTCCCATAAATGTAAACAAACTTGTTCCTCTTAGCGATTGGCTGAACAAGAAGTAGGACTGAGTGGACGTGTAGGCGCTGAAATTTTACATTGTTTTGTTATGGAGTGCAGTTATGTAACAAAAAAAAAATCTACATTTGTAAGTTGCACTTTTACAATAAAGAGACTGCACTACAGTACTTGTATTAGGTGAACTGAAAAATACTATTTCTTTTGTTTGTTATTTTTACAGTGCAAATATTTGTAATCAAAAGGAATATAAAGTGAGCACTGTACACTCTGTGTTGTAATTGAAATCAATATATTTGAAAATGTAGGAAAACATCCAAAAATATTTAATAAATTTCAATTGGTATTCTATTGGTTTTTTTTTTTTTTTGTTTTTTTTTTTTTAAGTTAATCGCATGAGTTAACTGTGATTAATCGACAGCCCTAAAAAAATCCCAAGGTTTGTGCTCATTTTTCAGTTTTAAAAAGGCTCAACTTTAAGGGCTATTAATACTGACATGGATTACTATTGCAAAGTTCTCTGCAAGTTTCCATAGTGACCTGTCACTGGAAATAGTGCAAAAATTTAGTAATATGGACAAATGAGCACTAAGAAGTGGGATGAGACTTCCTAAATCACACTCATTGAATTGTGGCAAGCAGAAGTACAAATTAAGATTAAAAGCTTCACCTGTCCATTGAAGACCCTTGTAAAAAGAGTGTTTTTTTCTTTTAACTTCAGTTCCAGGTCCATGAAAGTAAGCTTGTTTGTGCTGACCTGAAACTTATCATTGGTAAATAATGCGCCAGAAATTCGATTGTAGCATTCAATTGGTGCAAGTCCTCTCTTCTTGGGAGGAGCACACCAGTCAAAGCTTAAAACAAAAAGGCAAAATAATTAGAAACTTCATTTTTTGAAAAAGCAGTAAAATGTTTAAATTGTAGACCTGGAAATTTCTTACTCTTCTACACTTGTGTATGGTATTAACCTTCCATTCCAAAAACATTCAAAAATAGGCCTTTTTCCCCTGGCCCCTTTTTCTACCACAAAGCAGTCATCATCGTCATCATCATCTTTTAATCCTAGATTTAAAGGAACACCAGAGTTACCATAACAAAGCAAGAGCCAAAACAAGAATATATTGTAACATTTACCTTGTTTGTTAAATTACACATACATTCTGTACAGTTAAACTATTTATTTAGTAGGTATATACCACAGAGGGGAAAAATAATTACCAGTAATTTTATCATATGCCTTTTCTTTCCCAGGTTAAAATTCCTTTCTTACACTAAATGGCATCTACCAGGGAACAAAAGCATCCTTTTGTTGAATCAAATCTGCTTATCTTGAATATCCAAAACAATTATCTCCTCCACAGACTCACACACCTACATTCAGACCCAGTTTCAGAGGCAATCGTTTTAACACTAGAAACAAAATCTGATTTTGTATTTCCTACACCCTAGTTGTTCCTACAGCTTCCAGCAGTACAGATAACCAGCCAGTTGACAGCGAAGCTGTCATGTACAGCCTTCCTCAGGTCTACATGAGTTTAGCCCAAAAAATCTACTTCTCACAGAAATGAGGCCTAAGGAAGCACAAGTATTATGTATGCACACAACTTTCATAATTTAGTTCATTATATAGTTTACCCTAAAACTAAAATTGTAAAACTTAACTTGAAAAACAGCACTAAATCTCAACTTGGTTTAAATTGCTCCCCTCTCATATGTTTTCACCACTCAATTTCTAATTCATCTCAGTACAAAGAATTGTGAGATGGATCAAGATGGAAATTTGCCATAAAAAAAAAGAAGAGTTTCTCAAAATTTGGAGATCAGTATTTGCTTCAGAAAGTATGTTCTTGAGTCTTTTTAAGCAGATTCTACAAATGATGAGAACTGGAAATATGCATGTAGCATGTTGACAAAATGTAGGATTATATATATAAAACTGTCCCCAAAATTGTGAAATTTAAAACTCATAAGATTTAACTGACTTACGTGATGGAAAGCATGGATCATCAGGATATGTTTCTTTATCATATAAGAAAGGATGGTAGCGGATGATGCCCTCCACTATACCTTCTCCTTCAACATGTGACTTAAACTCAAAGCTATCTGCCGCAGAATTTATGTATAATGTCTGCATGTCATCTTTGATCTCTCTAAGGTTGACCATCCTAGGTACCTTTCCTTTTTCAAACATCAAAATCTAAAAGAAAAACAAAACAAGTATAATTTTTTCCTGTCATCAACAAATTACAGTCAACACAAAATGTCAACTGGTTAACTACATTTTTGAAATTAATTATCATAAAATGTCTCAGTTTTTCATGAAATTACACACATCTTTCAAACACTGCAGTATTTCAGAGCAATTAACAGTAAACATAATTACAGAAATGTATTAATGACATGTAATACGTTACCATATATATCCCACCTCAATATCAATGTTGTTGAAAGGTCCAGCTTCTTTCATTGTAGCATTAGTTTCATTTCCTTTTGGTCCATGGATATAGTAATGATAGATATGTCTGAAGTTATTAAAAAAATTATTTTTAACTAAACCAAAAACACACACAGGAAAACCTAAAACAATCTAAAGTGCAAAATTTACAAAGCCTAAATATATTCACAGGTGTTTTTATATTAAACAGTTTCTTGTTTGTTTGTTTTTTAATTTAACTAGTTCTTGGCATTGTTGGATACCCAAATTCAACAGCATTAAAACCACAAGGTGAAATGACTAGGAACAGCGGCCAAGCTATGTTTAGCTGCATTTAAGGTACATTATTTTTCTTTCTTTCACCAACTGAAAAGGCCAGGGTACCTAGATATCTACTCTCAGACTGATCAGAATAGGTGAAATACTTGCATTAGAGGAAAGATTTAGAAATATTTAGATACCTTTGCAAGGAAATAAGTGACTATGGTGATATGTATTATTTTGATGACAGTTTCCTTTATAGAAAGGCACAAAGTAATAAAACTACTGTAAAGCTTTTTGAAGTCTACAGATGAAAAGTGATGTATAAGAGCAAGGTATTTTTATTCATTCTTATGATCAGTTTTGTAATGGTGCCAAGTTATCTACACAATAATTAGAATGTCACAAATAATCCTTATGCTTTCTTTCATTTTATTACAGTATGAATAGCTAGGTGTGCATGCAATGATGCATTAGAGAAATTATCCTTCTATAATTCTTGTTCTCTAAAGGTATATAATAACCCAGTTTTCAGAAGTCTTGAGAACCCACGTGTGCTTTATCGTACACTCTGAGTCCCAAATCCTGTGAACACTACTAACACATGTAAACTGTTCCATGGACTTCAATATTTTAATAATTAGCCAACCCTTTAGGCTTCAGCGGGACTACCCATATACATGCCTAATTTAGCCACATGTGTACTCTCAATAAAGCCTACAGAGTTAGTTATTTATGGAAAATTACTGGAATATTTAAGTCAATGGGACTACTTGTGTGTATAAAGTTAAACCCATAAACCCTGATCCTGCAATCCAGCAGACTTATTTAGAAAGTTACAAAAAGGTTTTTCCTTGTAACATTCAATGAAGATTCATACACTGAGGGAATTTGTAGATTTGGAAAGTTTTAGACTTCTTCATAACAGAATGGAACTGGAGTATAGTTTGTAGTTTATATGATAACAGTTGAGTGTACAGTAACTCCCCACTTAACGTCCTTTCGATCTTATGTCCCTGTTCCATTACAGAACATGCTCATTTAAAGTTGTGCAATGCTCCACTATAACGTTGTTTGGCCGCCTGCTTTGTCCACAGCTGGAAGCCCCCCCATCAGCTCCCCTACGCCCCACCCCCCTAGCACCTCCTCCCTGCCAGCGGACCCCGCAGATCAACGCCTTATCCCTGCTCCCCCTGCCTGCGGCAATCAGCTGGTTTGCAGCATTCAGGAGACAGGAGGAAGGGGAGAGGAGCGAGGAGATGGCACGCAGGCTCCTCCTCCCTCCCCAGCTTCCTGAACGCTGCAAACAAGCTGATTGCCACGGGCAGGAGGCAGAGGAGGGAGGGTGGAAGAGTGAGGACATGGCGTGCAGAGTAAAGGGGGAGGAGGTTGGGGCGGGAGAAAAGGCGGGTTAAGTGTGGGGGCTTGGAAGAAGGGGTGGAGTGGGCGGGCTGAGGGTTGAGCCCCCCGCCCCTGGTGCTTGCACAGTAGGGGAAGCTGCCGTTGCAACGTGTTTCTCCTAGCCTACTTGCCTCCATGCCTGCCTCATTGCCCGCAGTTCCAGTGGGCTGTGTCTGGGTGGGGTAAGGCGGGGTACGTTCCAACTATAGCACTGTACTGTATGTACAGTATGTTTGTAAACACACAGCACGTGCACACTACTCCCCCTTCCCCCACAATTCACTTGCTTTATGGCCCAATAGCCCTGCTCAGGAATAGGGCTCTACACCAAGCGCTTGCAAGGCCACCAGCTGCCTGCAAAGCACAACAGAGGCCCTGCCTTGCTGTCTTGCGACAGAATAAACAATGTTTTATCTGCCGCCCCGCCCCCCCCCCCCCCTTCGCTGGAGGGAGGTAAGAACACAGGGGGAGGCAGCCCACCCAGAGCAAGTTTCAGGAATAGAGTTCCAGCGCCTGCTTCCTTGTAGCAAGGGGGAGAAGCTGCGTAGAGATGCACAGAACCTGGCCCTGCTCCCATGAAAACCTGTGAAATGCATGGGAGCTTTGCCATTCACTTTAATCCCAGCTGCATCTCTCTGCTCCTAGGTGCACACAGCAAAGAGGGGAACAGCCCTGTTGCAAACGTTATTTTCTTCCTCTTACTACATTGGCTGCAATGCTGCCCAGGTGCTGAGTGCATGGTTACTAGGGGAGATACAGCAGGGCCAGTTTTCCAGGGCACCCTGGAAAAGAGGCCTTTGGTCCTCCAGCAGGGCTTCTGTGAAAGTAAGAACCTGCAAGAAAGTAAGAACCTCCATAACTAGTCCTAGCCTAAACCCAAAGGGCTTCCAGTAGGGCGGCAGATTACCATGAAGGATAACATGGGTTTTCCAAATTCTTTCCCTTACAATAGTTGATTGATGCTGCATGACCCCAGCCACTCCAGGCTGAAGGGAGTAAAGAGTAGCACATCCATGCGCGTCCGGAGGATCATCACCCACAGCATCATGAGTCAAAAACGTCCAGCAAGTGATAGTGGAGTGCCTACCAGTAGCAGTACCACTAGCAGCAAGAAAACCAGGAAACCCATTAGTTTGGGTACTAAATTAGACATTTTAAAGCGTTTTGATGCAGGCGAGCATGCAGTAGATATTGGCATCGCTCTACGTCTTACTCCAACCACTGACAGAACAATTCGGAATAATGCCGAAAAGATCAGGGCTAGTGCTCAGTGTGTAACACCGCTTAGTGCTACTACAATAAGTCGATTAAGTAGTAGTTTGCTGAAAACACAGAGCATCTTCTCTCACAGTGGAAAGAGGACCAAAACCAGCGGAACATAGCTTGTATCACTAGCAAACTTAAAGGTAAGGCAAAAAGTTGTACGACAATTTGGAGAGAGACCAAAGTGAAGGATCACTGACAGAGACTTTCGCAGCAAGTTGGGGATTTGATCGGTTCAAGAGGTGCTTCCACCTGCATAACATCAAGATGTCCAGTGAGGCGGCTAGTGCTGATACTGCAGCAGCTAAAAAATTCCCCGACTATCTCAAGAAAATAATTGAGGAAGGTGGCTATTCCCCTAAACAAGTCTTCAATGTCGACGAAACGGGCCTGTACTGGGAGAGGATGCCTGAGCGGACTTACATTTCCCGAGAGGAGACAGCACCCGGATTTAAAGCAGCTAAAGATCATCTAACCTTGCTTCTAGGTCGTAATGCTGCCGGAGACATGAAGATGAAACCACTGACAGTGTACCAATCTAAAACACCATGCACTCTCAAGGGATTTTCAAAGGAACACCTTCCGGTCATTTGGAGATCCAATAAGAAGCCATGGATAACTGGAGCTATTTTTTTAAAATGGCTGACTCTCTATGCTGTCCTTGCATTGAAGGAATACTGTGCCAAGGAAAATCTTGATTTCAAGATTTTATTTGCTTATTGATAATGCACTGGCTCATCCAATCAACCTGGACAACCCTGTGTGAAAATGTCAAAGTTGTCTTTCTGCCACCTAATACCACATCACTCATCCAACCCATGGACCAAGGAGCCATCGGTGCATTTAAGGGGTATTACTTACACTGTACTTCTGACCAGCTCATCAGAGGCACCGATAGGGAAGGCAAACCTATGATTTGGCAATTTTGGCGTGACAACAATATCCTGAAGTGCATCGATAACACTAGTGAGTCCTGGGCTGAAGTTACTCAGGCTTGCATGAATGGTGTATGGGGGAAGTTGTGGCCTGAATGTGTCAATGACTTAAAAGAATTTAAAGATGTTGTCCCTGCTATGAAGAAAGATATCCTCAGCTTAGCCAAGAAAGCAGGTTTTGATGAGGTGGAAGAAGCTGACGTTACAACGATCCTGACAGGGAACGCAGCTCCAACATGATTAGGGGAGTTGGTCATCTAATGACTTGCTATAAAGAAATTTACCAAGAAAAAAAAAAAAAAAAAAGAAAAGAAAAGAAAGCAAAACAACAATTTCTAGATGTGTTTTTTCGAGTTCAGGAAGTTCAGCAGAAACAGCAAGAGGAGCAGCCAGACAATCCAGCCTCTTCCACTCTCTGACTCCATCACCTCAACCAAGCTTCATACTCAGCAATGATTGTAGTATTACATTGTTTTTTTAAAATTGTTTTAAACAAGCAATTTAATACAGGTATAAGTTTTAATGTATATAATGCCTTTTGTCTGGAAAAAAACATTATCCTGGAAACTAACCCCCATATTCACATTAATTCTTATGGGGAAACTGGATTCGTTTAACATCGTTTTGCTTAAAGTTGCATTTTTCAGGAACATAACTACAATATTAAGTGACAAGATACGGTACTAAATTTCGAAGTCATCAGAATATTTGTCATCAACATTATTAAAAGTAAATCCAAACACAAAGTACATTACTAAAAATATAAGAACAAATTATAGTCTGACTTTGCATAAGAGGTTTTTTTTTAAATAAAAATAATCTTTTACAAAAATTAAATGTTGACTCACGCCAATTGCCTTGTCCAAAGATTAAAATAGTTTTTCAAGTACTGCATGTGATCTGGTTGTACACCTGTAACGACAACCGCAGTGAAACTCTTCTTGTCCCTTTCTTCCATTATGAGATTGTGTAGAAATCGTTCATCATCACTGGTGATATGCGCAGAGTCAGATGGCTAGAAAAGGGGGTCAAAAATGAAACAAAGACAAGAATTGAACTGTATACTTTTCTAAGTCCTCCTATATCACTTCAAAGATGGGTGAAAAAAGTCCTACCAAGCATATGGAGGCAAAAATTGCAAAACACTTATAGCAGACATTACATGGGAGGCTAATCCTTTTTGTTTAAGAGTGTCCTACTTAATTACCTGTCAGTATCTGGTGCTCTCAATTCAGCGACCTTCAATCTATCAACACCTATGTAATTCTATACAGGAGTCTTATACTGCCACATCACTGTAGTAACTGGACATCTTCCAGCAATGCATGAAGCCAGTGGTTCTCAAACTTTTGTATTGGTGACCCTTTCACATAGCAAGCCTCTGAGTGCAACCCCCCTTATAAATTAAAAACATTTTAAAATGTATTTAATACCATTATAAATGCTGGAGGCAAAGTGGGGTCTGAGGTGGAGGCTGACAGCTTGCGACTCCCCACGTAATAACCTCACGACCCCCTGAGGGCTCCCGACTCCCAGGTTGAGAACCCCTGCATTAAGCTATGTGACTAACTTATGTTGTGTGGTTCATTCTCTCTCTCTAGTGGGGAGAAATCTGTGTAGTGTTTTGTTTTTCACGCTTTCCTTTTTAAGTGTACATGCTGCTAGGAGTTTAAATTAGAAAAGGCAAGGTCCAAAAAGTGCACTTTGCACATGAGTGGGAGGTGGAGAGCCCTTAGTTCCTGTAGGAGTTTGTTCCACAGTCTCAGTCAGGCCCCAATACAGTTCTTTCTCCTGCACAGATAATCTTCACTCTTTGATAGGAAGTTCCATTGTGCCTAAGAACGGGAGCAGTCAACCACTGTCCTTCGTCCTGGATCCTTAGGCCACCTTTTAGATATGCTGGGCCCAAGCCACTGGATACTGGATGCAGTATCTGACCCTAATGCTGTGACGCTGTGTCTGGGCAAGGGAAAAGGTGAATCGGAGGTTGGCCAGACACCTGGAGTAGGTCAAAATTATCTTGGCAGTATGGGGTCATCATAGCAACAGTAGCCTTGTCCTATCTTATATTGGATATTTTTCTAGGGATCATGGTGATCCATTGAAAGCACAGAGGAGACTTCAAGACTATCAGAGGAGGGAAGCATCTGGGAGAGATCCTAGGCTCATGCCTCCCCTAGAACTTTGCATTTGGCATTCTCTGTGATGGCAAATAGGCCTATGGTCTGGTTCCCCAATAGTCAGCATATTGGGTTGAGAATGGATTTCCACAACCACTGCTTATTGTTGGTTACCACATTTCTGTTTCCGAAATTCATGAGATCTTTGTTAACCCCTGAAAGAGGCAGGGCCACTGGGGTTACTCCATATTGGTGACATCAACCGCAGAATTCGACGGCTTCCAGACAAGTGGGGACAATTGTGCACCTCCCTGCTTGTTGATATAGTGCATTGCCGACATTACACTACACTACAGAGTTCTGTAGACTAGCTAGGACCACTACACAGACCAACCTGATGGCCCTCAGCTCTAAGACATTCACATGTAACATCTAAGGAACATACTCCTTGGATTTGGAGGTGATCCAGGTGGATGCCCTAACCTGTCCCTGATACACCCATAGTAAATGTCATTGCTGGGAAGAGGGTCAAGGAGGACACCCCTTTTCTTGCATTCAAGGGGTCTAGCCACTAGGTGACCTCTCAAAGGACTTGGGATGGTACCATGACCAATCTATCCATGTAGTGTTTGGTTGGAGTATGCACTGTCCTTGGCCAATGTTGGAATGTCTGCAGTGTATGTGCGTAGAATGGAGAAGAGTCTGGCAAACAGTGTTACCTAGATACATGTGTCCTAATAACCCCAGGCATGGGCAAGAGCATCATGTAGTGTCTTGTCAGTGACTGAAAGGAACTGAACAAGTCCTCTGATAGATATGCTTGGGCTGACTGAGTTGAGTAGGGCTCCTATTAATTCTATCTTCTGGAATGGTGTGAGATGATTTTTTGTAGTTAACCAGAAACCCTAATTGAAGGGACAGGGAGAGGACTTGATTTAGTGTTGTTTTGGTCTCACCTGGCACTTGCCTGTGATCAGCCAGTCACCTAGGTATGCACAGACATGAAGTACACCACCACTGCCAGGTGCTTGGGGAAATACTCTCAGTGCTATGGTGTGTCCAAAGGTTAGAACCTAGGTCCCGCTATGAACCTAGAGAACTTCCTGTGGTCCAGGTGGGTGGCAATGTGGAAATACATTCCGCAAGCTAAGAGTGATGAACCAATCTTGAGCATGGAGTGATGAAGGAAAGCATTACCCTTCCTGAATCGGACGCATGTACTTGTTGAGTCTTGTCTAGTCTAGAACAGGATGAAGACACCTTTCTTCAGAATGAAGAAATATAGAGTACAGAAGCCTTTTCCTCTTGGTATTCCTGAGGCAACTCTTCTATGCCTCCGAGACAGAGCAACGAGGCCAATTCTGTTTGCAAAAGAGTCCCTGAAGGAAGGCAGGGAAGGGGGTAGAAAACGAAACAGGATGATGATATCTAGCACCTATGTGTCTGTAGTATTGCCTGTCCCTGCTTGAAGGAATGAAGTAAGGTGGCTTCTGAAGGAAGTACTCTGTTGACTTGGTGTAGTTCTTGACCAAGTTGTCAAATTTGCTGGTACACGAATGGAGCTCTGTACGTAAGTAGAGTGGAAAAAAGTTCACTTCCTCTTCTGTCTCTTGACACTTTTTAGACTGGTACTCAGGCTATCTATAATAGGAAGACATCCACGGTCTTTCTTGATGTTAAAGTGGAGGGGAGTACATCCGAACTGTGCAGATTCCAAAAGATTACAGAATTGCCTTGGAATTGTTAGTGAGTATAGAGCATTGTTTTCTCACTAAATACCTCTATCCATTCCTTCAAAGAGCAATCTTCAGTAGTGATTTGTAGTTCGCAAGAGATGCCCTCAGCATGGTCACCACAGTGGCCATGGATCTAGCTGTGTGATGTCATCTGCACCCAGCAACATATTTGCCACCAATCAGCCCTCTTTTACAATGTCCTCTAGAGCCCCTCTAGTCTCATGAGGGAGCTTGTTGATAAATAGCATCACTTTGTCCCATGTTAAAAAGTCATATTTGGAAAGAAGAGCTTAGCAACTAGCTAGTTGGAGTGATGCACAGCAGTTGGTCTTTCTCCTGAACAGATTCAATCATTTGGAATCTTTGAATTCGGGTGCATTTTTGGCATGATTTTTCTTAGATGGCCAAGACCATTAGAGATCTGTGGTAGGATGCAAATAAAAGTACTCAACCCTGGAAGGTATAATCTGGCATCTTTTCTCAATATGTTCTGCTGGTGATGGTGCAGTGGCTGCTGTTAGCGACAGGGCTTGCAATGGGTCTAGTAATCCCTTATTTATGAGGAAGGCAATTCTGGTAGGACCTGCTGGTGATCAGATATTGAATAGTTTGAGAGATTTTTCAGGTATTATCAAAGTTTCAATCTCCAGTGAATCTGCAAATCATACCAGGAACTCTTGGAATGTTTTGAAATCATCCAGCATTGTTACCTGTGCCAAGGCAACTGCTTTGTCACACAAAGAGGAAAAGTCTTTGGTGGGGGGGGGGGGGGGAGAGGCGACACCAGTCACTGATAAATTTGTGCGTCTAGGTCCCATTCCTCCTAGTACTCTCATCTGTAGTCTCGATAATGAGACTACTGGAGAAGGAGATCTCCTCCTCAATGGAGGCGAGCGGCTCCTTGAGGCTTGGGAAGATAGATGCCAGAATAACTAAAAAAATAATATATGGAGATATACCTATCTCATAGAACTGGAAGGGACCCCAAACGGTCATCGAGTCCAGCCCCCTGCTTTCACTAGCAGGATCAAGTACTGATTTTGCCCCAGATCCCTAAGCGGCCCCCATCAAGGATTGAACTCGCAACCCTGGGTTTAGCAGGCCAATGCTCAAACCACTGAGCTATCCCTCCCCCCTACACTGGCATGCTGTATGAATACACGGGTGGAACAGTAGGTTCTTCTGGCAGTACTGCTCAGGAACTGTATAGGGGAGGACTTCCTCCTCGACACCAGCAAGGTGTGACACTATGATGGTGACAAGGAGTATAACTCCTTCGGAGATAGTGCGAATGGGTATGGTGCTGGGGCTTTTGTCTGTATCAATGACAGTCCTGCAGTCCATGATTGTTTCCCCAGTGCTGGGGTCAACATTGGCAGTGGGGCCTTTGGTACCAGGTGGGGTACTAATGGAGTCTGCTGCACTGCAGTATGCTCTTTTCCCACTCATCTGCAGAGCTGGGCATGTTTTGGAGTGTTTATTCCCCAATGCTTTCCTGTCTCTCTGCATAAGAGGACACCAAGCTCTCCTTTGAACTCCTGTGTTCCAGGGTGTCCTCTTTCAGTGGCCTTCTTTGATATCTTAGGCATCACCTTTGATGTGAATGGTCTTGATGATTCCAGTACTACGGTCAGTGCCAGCATCAATGGCACTGTTAGTTCCTTACTCAGTGCAGACTTCTCCACTGACATCTTGGGCACCACTTACCTGCTCGGAACACTGAAGGGCAAATGTTTGACCAGTATGGGGGGTTTTAACCCTGGAACTTCTGGGTTCTATGCTACACTCAGATTGTTCTAAGAGATGAAGCTTCTGTCTTGCATCCCACCATTTTCGGGTACAATGGAGAATGAAAGGTAAACAAAGCCACTGCTTAGAATGTCTGACTCACCCAGGCATACACAGTACCTACTGTGTCTATCTTTAAACAAAATTGGCCTATCACAGGGTTCTGAATCTGCCATCTTGAGGTTCTTGTACAAGGGCTGTCAATATGGGGAGGTGGTTTGGTGTTGTACAGGGAAGTCATGTCAAAGAATTTAGATCTGGGACAAGGATTATCCAACTCCAAAATGTTGTAAGTAAGAGAATGAAGGTTGATCTGAAATGTTTCAGATGCTTAAGACGAAGACAGCTCATGCTAGAGTTCTCAGCAAATAGACACAGCTAGGTAAGAGGGAAATGAGGAAGGGAGTCGCAGCCACCCTTCCCTTTATGGGAAGCACAAGGAGGCATATGGCACATGCATGGCCCCAACAGACACTACTAACAAGAGGAAGCTGGTCTCCCGCACATGCACGCCTACAGTGCACACTGACACATACTGTAAGAACTTATTTTATTTCTTTTTCCCTTCTCCATTTCTGTCAAACACTCCCTTCCCCACTCCTTCCTCCCCCTCCCCCCCACTTCATAGTATCAGAACCTCAGGGTCACTCTCAATATCCAGGCCCTTAGCAAATCCTGCCAGTCCTTCATCTCCAAAATGTATCTGTTCCTTCTTATCACTACAGCAAAAACTCATGTTGATGCAGTCATTTTTTGCCTCCACTATTGCAACCTTCTTCTCTCTAGTCTCCCACTTCAGCATCTTCAAAGGACTCTTTCTAAAAATCAGTTCTATCTCCTGCCACTCTAGCCACATCAGTCTCCTCTCTAAATTTCTTCACTGACTTCTCACCTTCCAAATCAAAATTCAAGCCCTTTATCATCATCAAGGTGCCTCCAGCTGTGCCCCTGCCTACATCTTTGGTCTCATTTCTTTCTTCCTACACTCCTTTTGAGCCTCCCTCCTTAGACTTTACTGTCTTTCCTCTCACTCTCATTTTTAATTCTTCTTCCAAAATATCAGGAAAATGGAACAGGGCAGAACTGACGATTCAAATTCCTCCTTGGCTCTTTACTTCCACAAGCTTTTCAATGATAAGTCATCCAGGTTCAAAACGAACAACAAACAAAAAACCCCTGTGAACCTTTCATCTATAATGTATATTTCATGTATGATATTTTGGTTTGGAATGTACTCTCTTTTCTCTAATTTAGACTACAAACTCTTGAAGCTGGGATATTTTCCTTTTATGTTTGGTACTAAGCCAGCACATTTGCAGTTGTTAGTAATAACAACGCTAAAGCATTTTTCTCCAGATAGTACCTCAAAACAGCACAGTGACTCAGACAGAAAAAGCATCACTTACTGACTCATCAATCCTTTGGGTTAATACATGGTAGAAGAACCACATGTGAGAAAACCTTACAATATACTGCCATTAAGTTCACTTTATTAACTTTTATACCCCAGACACAAAGTGTGTGCATGTGACATAGGTATGCCTGGAAAACTGTTATAGGTATACTATATAAAACAAACTAGTTTGCCTAGGAAAGATATTCACTTAAAAAAAACGTTACTTTACCTTTCTGTTTCTAATGTATCCACTGTATATTGCTTCTTTGTTTTTCTCCTTCTTTTCAAAATCCTCTTTAGAAAGGAAAAGTTCATGGACATCATGAGAATCTGCAGGTTTGCTTATCATCTGTTAAGCATTAAAGAAAAATAAATTTAAAAATCACAGGAGGACACCAAAATGAGTTGTTAAAAAGACAGTTCAGTGATGTGGTAGCAGATGAATTACCTCAATGTCACTGTGTAAAGAAATGCTAATAATTAAAATATGGAGATCATTCTACTTACTCTGGCAGACTGCCCAATGAAGAACACAGCTTGTTTGCCTCCAACACCAAAATATGAGATGTCACTATTTAAGCTGCGAGGCACTGGAGGAGGGCGCACATATCCTGAATGATCACTAAAAACAAAACTGTCTTTAATACTTTTTTCAAAACAAACATCACAAAACTGCTCAAGGATAAACATTTTTATTAAACACCTCCTGTAATCATCACTGTCCCTAAAGTTTTTCATGCACAACATTTCTCATTCAAGACCTCAGATCTATGTTAAGAGCATACATTTAACACTGTAACTAATATCCAGGTTGTAGTTTTATCAATCTCTAAAAAGAAAAAACAAAGTTGATTATTTAAACTGAAATCATGTAGGTCACAAGGTATTCTGATTAACATGACTTCCTAGCAAAACTGTTTATAGGTTTCCCCTCACCTCTCCCCAATGTGCCACGTATACAATTTTTCTGCCCTTCCAGTGGCAGAGTAAGTCTCTGTTTGGTTTTCTGAATTTTAACTCTTATCTGAATTACCTTTATTCTTATAACCATTTTGTTCATACCGATAGGCCCCCTACAAACTACAGAAGGAAAATGACTCGGTTCGGTCAGTTTCCTTCTGTATCAAGTTCTTTTTATAAAGACATAAGGCACAGTCTTAAAAATATTTCTCATAATTGCCAGATCTGTGTTAAAAACATTTGAGATACCATGATAGCCATTATACAGAAACTTAAGATGACAGAATGGTAAAAGAAGACAGGATTAATCCTAACGTAAGTTTCCCCTTTGCATACAGTATATGGAACCGCTGTAAAGAAACAGACTAGGAAGTTAATTTCTCTTCATAACACAGCCCTTTTTTCACCACAGATTTTTGGGTCAGGAAGATGAGAAAGGTTGCTGGACATCCTTTAGAATATGGTGCAGGTTTGGCAAGCCAGTCAACTGACTTGTCAAATAATATGAACTGACCACCTACTATTTGACCACAGTCATGGTGCCATTCTTTCATTTTTTTAAAACTTCATTTCATTGTGTGGGTTTTTTTTTTTTTTTTTAAGTTAAAACAACAATTAAGTAACTTGTTTTTTGTAATTCGGCATAAGTATGTATATATTTAAGGCTAAGTCTATTGGAGACCATGAAGTCGTTTTTGTTACTGTTCCAATAAATTAATGCTTTAAAATTATTTGACCAGTATTTGACCAATTATTTTTGACTGTCAAATACCCAATTCTAATGTGGTGTGACAGAGGTAACTGCAGATGCCCCCAATACTTAAGCCTGACTCCAAAGATATGGAACTTGATGGACAAACTCATCTGGTTTGGCAAATCCTTTGTTCCTACAATAGAAATGGATAGGTTGATCTGCATTTCAAATTGAAGCAGTCCGAAATAGAAGCAAGATGTGAATTACTGTCATAACATAATTTGTAGAACACAGTGCAGTCTCTTTTGGTTGTAGGCACCCATCCACAATTGGCTAATTCGGTGCATAGCTTAGGTATGTTCCTGGATTCCCCACTGGCACTAAACCCTAATATAGCAGCATCCATGAGTAACAATTTCGACCATCTCCAGTTGTTTTGTGCACTCTATCCCGTCCTAGTGAACAATGACCTGACCTCAGTTTTCCATACCTTCATCACCTCTCAGCTGGGCTACAGCAATGCAATATAGCCAGACATGAAGCCTGATATTAGTAATTCTCTATTTTAAAAAATATACTCTGTAAAGATCTTCACAACTTGTCAGTTTTTCAGTTGTGTGATTAAAAACAATGTATAAAGCTTTCTGACCTTTCAAAGTCACCTTGTCTTGTAAATTTTGATAATCTATACACAGCCCAGTTGTTAAGCTGCTTAGAAGTCATCCCTCTTCCATTATCAATCACAGCAACAGCTGGTTTTCCTTGAGACTCATCAAATAACTGTTTGGAAAGAAATACAAGGAGAACCAAAATAACCAAAATGAATACATGAAATCCTAAATTTGAATAGAGTATAAAATAGAGTATTCCTTTTGTATCTTACCAATTTTATCTGTATGCTTCGAATACCAGTATTTCGAGAAGTAGCTGACAAAGAATTGTCAATCAACTCAGCAAAGGCAAATGCTAAGGAAAAAGAAAAAATTGTTAGTAATTATTGATCTCTAAAAGTAGCAGTAGGAAAATACCCACACACTTGAACCAGTGTTCCCTGGGCATGACTCCCAAGATAAGTGTGGGCAATATATGACTGACAATGAAAAATACAGCTCTACCCCGATAGAATGCTGTCCTCGGGAGCCAAAAAAATCGTACCGCATTATAGGTGAAACCGCGTTATATTGAACTTGCTTTGATCTGCTGGAGCACACAGCTCTTCACCCCTCCCCACCCCCCGGAGTGCTGCTTTACCACATTCTATCCGAATTCGTGTTATATTCGGGTAGAGGTGTACTTGATCCACCATCACGTGTTTTAAGGGTCATTCATGTGTGATTATTAGTGTTTGCTGAGCATATTCAAGTCCCCTACCAGGCAAGTGGCCAGTAGTTATGCTTGGGAACATAACTGAATTAAACGAGTTCCCCATCTCCACCCCCAACACAGGAGACAAACCTGTTCCTCCTTATTCATTGGTGGAACACACTCTGGATCAGTTATCACAATCAGGAATGAATTTCTGGGACATCAAGTGTTTAACAGACTGCCTTTCATCTACAAAATTTTATGGGACAGTCTGGATTCATTAAAAAAGGGATTGGGCACAGGTGGCAAAATTTACAGAAAAAAAATTATTTAAGTTTAGTCAAGACCACAGAAGATGAAGAAAATTGCAGAGGGAGCTAAAAAATTTGGTGAATGGAAGTACAATAGCAGATTTGACAAATGCAAGGCAACACACACTGGAAGAAGTAATCGGAACTTCTCAGACAACTTTTTAACATCTCAGTAAAAAAGAATGGGACATCATTGCTCAGTGAATACCTTTACTCAGTGTGCAGCAACAATCAAAAAAGCAAACAAAATATTAGAGTGCATAAAGTGATGATGAGCAATAATAAAAATTAAAATGCCATGATTTAGAACAATCTGTCATAGGATGTTACTTTCTGGTAATTCCACCTCAAAAGAAGATATCACAGAAGGAGGGGATGGACAACAAGTGATAAGAAACATGAAAAAACCTCTATAATAAAGAGAGTTTGAAAAGATTAGGACAGTTTACCTTAAAGGAGAACTATAAGACTGGACGAGATAATGGTACACAAAATAATGAATAGTTTACAGAGAGCAGATCAGGCATGTCTATTCACCCTCTCTAATACAAAAACAGAGGGTAGTCAATTAAATTGAAAGGCAGCACATTTAAAACTGTTAAGAAGAAATACTTTTCCCACAGAACGTACAATTAGTCTGTGAAACTCATTGCCACAACATACCATAGAGGAAAAGGGCTATGCAGTATTCAATAGAAAGAACTGGACACACACATGAATAATGTCATCCAGATGTAAAATAGTATACATTAAAATAAATAGTCTTTGAAAGGGTTATAAACCCTTATTGCTTCAGGAAATACACTAATTTGAAATGGGGATTAGGAAGAAACTTTTCCTGTGTGCGGGTTATTCCATAATTGCCTACTGCTGGGCTCTTGCACCTTCCTCTAAGGCAACTGGTACTGGCCACTGTTGGAGATAGGAACTACTTGTCTAAACCAGTAGGTATCTTTTCCTATGTTCCCAAACACTCCAACTGCCACAATAATAGTCATCAACAGACTAAACCAAAACTGCAGAAGAAAATAGGAATATGGTAATCCAAAAGATTGTGAGTAACTGGTGTTTGCTGCTGGCGAAAAGAAATAGGGATAGCTGTGAGCCACATCTTATTATAATCCAGAATTCCGTGCATGAAGTGATGTGCATATAGTTCTACAACTGTGGTTTTTCTAGGCAGTTATGAGCCTAGAAGGATATGCATACTAAATAAAGAAAGCAAAAGTTTAGTAGTATTTAATTAAGTTGGTACACAAATTAATTTGTACCTTGAAATGCAGCAATGATCAGAAAAATGACCAATGTACAAGTGACACCTTCTTTAAAGAGTACACCAGCTTACTTTATTAACAAAGATAACTAGTTTTTATTTTTTAATCCTGTCAGCCCAGAAGAGCCAAAACACTGATAGGGACAGCGAGCAGGCTTGTACTCAGACTCATGCATCAATAAGTTCAAAATACAAAATATACTACAAGTGCAGGCACTAGAAAGAAAGGCTGGGCTTTCATATCTCTGATTGAGTTTGCAAAATTCTCAACAAAATATTTTTGCTTGTAAAAGAAGAAAATTTCTTCTGCAAGTAACAAATGCAGTAAACTTGGAACTTCATGATGCTATTTTTAGAGTCACTTTCTAAACCAGGAGTTTAAAAGTAAAGATGAACTTAAACTGAAAAAACTTAAGTTTAAATGCTCCAACCGAAGTGACAAAAGGTAAAATACAAGTGAAATTATTAAAGACAAGAAATGCCTTGCTCATGAAGGTCCTTCTAAGGTAAATGATGATTAATAATACATGAAAAACAGTTTTTAGATTATAAAAAAATCTGAATACTTACGCAAAGGATTTTGCCCTTCACTAGCATAATATTCATACATGCCACTTTTGATAAGTGTGTCATAGTGTGGTAGGAAGTCAATTCGCTCCTTTGTTGCTGAAAGTAGTGTCTGATCAACTGACTGTAGCAAATACAAAGTAACCCCTTCTTGAACAATTTCACCTGCAATGGAGTTAAAATATTAAATAAGAAGGAAAAATCCCTCCAGATATTGGTAAACTCCTGCCCCAAAATCTGGAAGATAGTGGAAAGAGAAAAGAGGTGCATCAGACGTTAAAACTATCTATGAAATGTTCCAAGGAGGAACAGTAACTTAATTCAAAAGCTTTTCATATCCCCAAACTTAATAAAGTCAGTACTTCCAATTGAAGTACTAACACATTATCTTTGCAATTTCAAAGTTTAAACTTTTATTAGCCGAATGAAAAACATAACACTATAACATACAGTGGAGAAAGCATTTTGTCATAGCCAAAAAGGCTGAGATTTCCTTCCAGTTTTGCAGCAAAGATTACCTTTTGATTAAACCGAAGCAAAACAAAAGTGTGGCCAAAAAACAAAAAACCCCACAAACTAAGAAAAGTAAGTAAACAAATGTATACAGTTATATTGGAAATACTTTTTCAACTTTACCTATAGTGTTCCTCATCTGCTAACGTTATAATAAATCCACTACAAGAAAACAGCGTAGTTACAGTCATAAGAAAAGACTGATCTGTGTAACAGTTACAAAATGTTGTGTGTCACTATCCTGGTATGCTTAGCTAAACCCACTTTTTGCTCTATTTACATAAGAAATTAAGCTTCACGTAGAATGAGATGTCATTTGGCAGACATTACTTATCATGTAACTTAACCACTTTGTTAGTTTTTCAGTGCCCCAATGGTTCCTGGAAGAGTTGGCATTATTTAGAATTGCAAAATAAAAATACTAACCTTAACTATACATTTGACAACATTGCAAATTATACTTAGCACATGGAAGTACTTTATCTGATGACAGACAACTAAATAATAGTTTCCATCATCAAAAACAGTGCGTGTGTGAAATTTGTTCCAAGATGGATTTTCGTAACAATTTTGCAAGGCTTTATTATATAAAGAAGCTTTGCACTTCCATTTGCTATTGTATATGTAGCATAGGAATACAAATAACATTGTTATGGTTTTAATACAGTTATGCACTGGACAGCTGTTTTGGAGTGAGATTTATGGTAAATAATATATTATACTTACTGAAGTTGTCATCTGTAACCTCTTTTCTATTGGTTGTTGTGATAACAAAGTTATCTTCAGAAGAAATGCAGAATGCCTACAAAATCGTAAAAAAGCCAGTTATAAAAATCAGCTGTTACATAAAGTGAAGGATAGATAAAAAGAAAGAAAAATTTAAAAGGAATGGTCTCCTTTCCATTCATTTTGTCATTGATCCATGAACAATGATCAAATATGCAATATTTTGCCCTCAACATTACTTTACGAATTGACAGAATACAATCCAATTCCAAGAGTTCTTTTTCACTTGCTGTTACATCTTTGCAGAATGCTCTGGTATGCGAGGTTTCCCTTACATGATGCAAGCACCATCAAATAGACAGCTTGCAAGGCTTTGCACAAGGAGACACTGTCTTGTAGGCAATCATCTTAGAACCTGACACATGAAACATGAATAACCGTAATTTAAACTGCATAGCTACAAATATTAATGATCATAGAATCATAGAATCATAGAATATCAGAGTTGGAAGGGACCTCAAGAGGTCATCTAGTCCAACCCCCTGCTCAAAGCAGGACCAATTCCCAGCTAAATCATCCCAGCCAGGGCTTTGTCAAGCCGGGCCTTAAAAACCTCCAAGGAAGGAGACTCTACCACCTCCCTAGGTAACGCATTCCAGTGTTTCACCACCCTCCTAGTGAAATAGTTTTTCCTGATATCCAACCTGGACCTCCCCCACTGCAACTTGAGACCATTGCTCCTTGTTCTGTCATCTGCCACCACTGAGAACAGCCGAGCTCCATCCTCTTTGGAACCCCCCTTCAGGTAGTTGAAGGCTGCTATCAAATCCCCCCTCATTCTTCTCTTCTGGAGACTAAACAATCCCAGTTCTCTCAGCCTCTCCTCATAAGTCATGTGCTCCAGACCCCTAATCATTTTTGTTGCCCTCCGCTGGACTCTTTCCAATTTTTCCACATCCTTCTTGTAGTGTGGGGCCCAAAACTGGACACAGTATTCCAGATGAGGCCTCACCAATGTCGAATAAAGGGGAACGATCACGTTCCTCGATCTGCTGGCAATGCCCCTACTTATACAGCCCAAAATGCCGTTAGCCTTCTTGGCAACAAGAGCACACTGTTGACTCATATCCAGCTTCTCGTCCACTGTGACCCCTAGGTCCTTTTCAGCAGAACTGCTACCTAGCCATTCGGTCCCTAGTCTGTAGCAGTGCATGGGATTCTTCCGTCCTAAGTGCAAGACTCTGCACTTGTCCTTGTTGAACCTCATCAGGTTTTTTTCTGCCCAATCCTCTAATTTGTCTAGGTCCCTCTGTATCCGATCCCTACCCTCTAGTGTATCTACCACGCCTCCTAGTTTAGTGTCATCTGCAAACTTGCTGAGAGTGCAGTCCACACCATCCTCCAGATCATTAATAAAGATATTAAACAAAACCGGCCCCAGGACCGACCCTTGGGGCACTCCACTTGAAACCGGCTGCCAACTAGACATGGAGCCATTGATCACTACCCGTTGAGCCCGACGATCTAGCCAGCTTTCTATCCACCTTACAGTCCATTCATCCAGCCCATACTTCTTTAACTTGGTGGCAAGAATACTGTGGGAGACCGTATCAAAAGCTTTGCTAAAGTCAAGAAATAACACATCCACTGCTTTCCCCTCATCCACAGAGCCAGTTATCTCATCATAGAAGGCAATTAGGTTAGTCAGGCACGACTTCCCCTTCGTGAATCCATGCTGACTGTTCCTGATCACTTTCCTCTCCTCTAAATGTTTCATAATTGATTCCTTGAGGACCTGCTCCATGAAATAACCCATGCCTAGTATCTGACTACAATACCCACACAAAGGGAATTATACATTAGTTAAAATGGCATTTCTTTTATTTTTCCTAAAATAGCATCTTCATTCAAAGTGGCCATTTGTTCTCACATTATAATAAATAAAATAAAAAATAAAAATCAGTTTTTTATAATACTCTAATTTTGAATATTGCAGTCAAGTCCCATCAAACTTTTCTCCTTTCCAAGTTTAAAAATACATATTTGGTATTATCATATGCCTGACATACCTCTGACAACCTTCATTACCTCTTAACTATATCAATCTCTGCTATAGCTTTCTTCAAAAAACTTGTACTCATTAGTTTGAACAAATGTGTACTTTTCTTTGATATAGTAACTTCTGTATTTTCTATACTTCTAATATATACAAACATCTTATTTGTCACTTAAAAATGATGCCGCACACCTAGTAAATATCTTAATTTAACTATTCATTAGGATGCCGAATGCTTCCCACAACCCTCATGGGATCCTGTAAACTGAATATCCATTAGCATACAAGTTTAGCAAAAACAGATTAAACATGCACTACTTTATTATAGGGAGAGTGGATATCAACCCTTATATTTAGGTTGCCTAACTTTTTCTATTAGAACAGATTCTTTCCCTAAGAAGCTCCAACATCTCCATTGTTTGCAACAAATTTGAAAGAGGCTACAAAAATGCATTTTCTTTGTCCCATGAAATTCCCTTCAAGTTTGATATTTGTAAACTATTAAATGTCACCATTTCCCTTCTGTTGCTTACAGTCCTGAGGAAAATCTTGCCAGCATGCCAAAACAACAAATACTCTAAAGAGCCAGATCAATGCCATTGACAAAGAAGCAGCAGCATCACAGCACAGGAGAGCAACTGGGTGATGTCATAACAGCTGGAGCAGTAGAGCAGGTGCTACAAAATGCCAAACTGTTTCATTCTGCCAAACAGAAGGAAGATACTGATCTAAAAAATATGTTTCAGTCAGTAAGGATTGGCAGGATCTAGTACCCAGGGCTGCAGGGTCCTGGGTGATTTAACACTTCCACTGAGGAGCTGGGTTGAGTAGTATCCAACAATTACTGGACAGTTTGGTACTTCCTGCGGTACCTCCCAAAGACACCAGAACAGAAACCTGTGGCCGCCTGATTGGTCCACACCAATTATTTAAACCAGGAAGTTGGCCTAGTGAGCCCTCTCAGCAACAATGAAGACTCACACTCGCTATCGCTATAGACCTTGCCTTTCATCCAGTCTTGGACACCTGCTTTGACCCCTGCCTCACTTGGCTTACTAACTAGTACTGTCTCCTGGCTTCAACTCCAGCTCAGCTTGACCATAGTACTAGTCTCTTGACTTGGCAACCTGTCCCAACTCCTGAATTCAATCCCAGCCCTGTGAACACAGGGCCAGCTGCCTATGCCCCAGCCATTACAATAATAAACATCACAAGAGAAACATGTGTTAACAGCTTTGAAAGACAAGGTCATGGCTTTATGAATTAAATTTGAGAAGGTTATTCTATACATAAGGAGCAGCACAGAAGGAAGCATGAAAGTACTTGTAGGAAAAACAGGAAAATGGACAAAGAAGCTTGGCATTGATTGCAGAGCAGAGTGCGTGGTGGACAATGATAAAGTTGAGTGGAAGGCCTTCAGAGAACAAGCAGATTTTATTTGATGCAATGGAAAAGGTGGAAGGACAGGAATGAGACAGTCAAATCAACTGGCCAAAACGATGATCTTAGCTGTAGCATTTTTGACAGATGTGAGGGGGCAAGATGTATGGCAGGAGGACCAGAGAGAAGCTGCATTACACAAAGAGGGAGGGATAACAGACTGGACAAGAATTTTGGCAATGTAGACAGAAAGGAAAGTATGATTATTTAACCTACTGTGACTGTGATTCTTTGAGGTTTTGTAGTCACTGTGGATCTCATGGTTAAGTGTACATGGGTCTCCGTGAACAAGCTCAGAATTTTTTGCATAGCGGTGTCCTCTGTAGCCACACATGCACCTTGTGCCTCCTCAAGCTCTCTGCAAAGCCATAAAGGGCAGAGCAGCTGCAACATTCCACCATTCCCTCACAATTTGAAGCCTGTGGTAGTGGGAACCCCAAAAAAGCAGGAACAGAGGCCTGGTCATAATAGCCACACTGACAACATTTTGAAGAATCAGTTCCTGTAGATAGGCAACTGTTCTTGATTCTTCAAGTGTCAGTATAGATCTCTATGTAGATGACTGGCAAGTAGTATCCTCTTAGGTGGTGGGAATGAGAAGTAGCAACTTCATCAGTTGAAGCATTATGCATTGTACTTAGCTGCCATAGCTGATGCCAAGTTTGTGAGAGCAGTACTACAATCACTGTTCAAGTCTCAGAAAAACACATATTGCTGACGCAGGCCAAGAATATCACTTGAACTCTGGTGGAGTGAGCCTTGAAGTCTGACAGGAGAGGTATACCAGCACGTTACCCATTTTGTTATCCTCTGTAAGGAAATGGCTTGACTTTAGAAAAAAACAGCCATAGCTCTAAACAGACAGGTCAACAGTCTGATTAATTTGGTTCAATCAATGTAGTAAAGCAAAGTCTAGTGTGTCTCTCTTTTCTCCTGATGCAAAGTGTGGCTTTGGGAAGAACTTAAGAAGACAGACAGGTTGATCAACTGATTTAGGTGAAAAATTCTCAGACCACCTTACGAATAAACACGTGCAGTTGCAGCACCATCTTATTCCTATGGAATGTTTTATAGATGTGGTTCAGATATAAGTGGCTGAAGCTCACTGACTATTCCTGACTGAAGTAATAACCATTAGGAAGTCTGTCTGAAGTGAGGTGGTGCAGGGAGCAATCTGACAGACGTTCAAATGGAGGCTTCACAAGTCTCAGATGAACCAGACTGAGGTCCCAGGCAGGAGCTGGTTCTTTGACTGGTGAGTGTGTAATAGTCACTTGAGAAACTTGATATCTTGGGATGAGTAAACACCAAGAATGACCTACAGGCAGATGGAAAGCTAAAATCACCATAAGGTGGACTGTAATAGAGCTGAGAAAAAGGCCTACCTGTTTTAAGTGCAATAAGTAGTTGATGGTCTGCAGGAACGGGTCCAGACCATGTGGGACTGCCAACATTGAGAAACTTTTCCTTTTAGACAAATACATTCTTCTGGTAGATGCTTTCCTGCTCTGTGTTAGTATTTCCTAGACCTGTAACAAGAAGTCTTTGTCTGTAGTATTTCACCAGCCAGTCAACAGCCACACCCTCAGTTGCAGTGACTTCAGGTCTGGATGGTATATCTGGCCATGGTATTGTAAAATCAGGTCCAAGAAATCTGGGAGTTGGATTGGAGGCAGGATGGACATTTGTAATAGTCTGTCAGCCGAAATGGCCTCACCCCGTATCAAACTAGATAATGGCTTTGTCTCCTTTGATTTTGGAAATGACCCTGAAGAGGCCTTTTTCATGTTTGTAATAGGCTCTCATGAGAAGAAAGGTGTTTGGTAATGATCCTGGACTCGCCTCCTCTCTAGAAAAAAAGTTCTAGCACTTGGAATTGACATTGGCGGTGAACAGCTCTATCATCAGCATCCTCCAACATAGGAATATCATCTCTATGATGGACTTCCACAACAACCACTTGTGAATGGTGACCAACTGTCTGTTCAGGACGTCTGCCAGTTAGTTGCTGACACCTGGGAGATGAAGAGCCATAATATTATCAACTGTTGGTGGTATGTCCAGGGTCTAATAGCTTCCAGGCATAAGGGAGAGAAGTGTGTGCCTCTCTGCTTGTTTACACAGTGCATCACAAGGCATTATGCATCCAGATATGCAGTATGAAGTTTTGCAGAACAAGTAGGAAGACTATGCAGAAAGATGTTCATATGGAACCCAATATCCTCTGGGGACTATGTCCCGTATTTGAAGGTAGCCCAGGTGGACCTGCTAACCTGTATCAGACACATCAGTGATTACAGTCTTGTTCAGAGAATGGTACCTCTCCATGCACGTTTACAGGTTCTCTCTACCACCTGCGACTGCTCTAACTCTGGCTCAGATTGAAGTCTGGCAACTGGCACCATGTACCTGCATGCAGACATATGGCATAGCAGCCCCAGACACAAGCATACCATTGTAGGCATGTTTTCTTCTATCCCATGCACCAGTGTTTGCATGGACAGGAACCTGTCTTCAGGGAGGGCATGCTCTCACTGAAACAAAGTCAATCAGGGCTCCTATGAACTCTATAGTCTGTGATGACCTGGAGAGCTAGAATGATGGAGGAAAGTGTTACCACCTTGAATCTGAGGTGGCATATATATTTATTCAGTCTCCTCAGGCCTAAGGTAGGTCAAAGACCTTCTTTTCTTTTTTGGAATAAAGTAGTATAGGGAGAAGACTCCACCCCTTTATTCTCACATTCTCTTCTACTGATCCAAGACAAAGCAATTAGTCCACTTATGTTTGTAAAAGACTCTCATTAGAAGAGTCTATGAAAAGAGGATGGTAGTGAATGGAAATGTATAGGACAGACTTGGGCAATGATAACCAATACCCATTTGTCAGCTGTGATAGCTGCCCAGGCCCGATAGAATGTAGCAGATGGTTCCAGAAGGTTGGTGTAGACTTCAGATTAGCTTAGTTGTGGCTCTCGACATTCCTGTTAAACCTACCGTCTCAGGGGGAGCTGGGATGGTCAAGGAGGCAGAAGAGGGGCGTCCCCTGGAGTACTAGGTTTCTTCTGTTGCTGATATTCAGTCTGTCAGTCCCAGAAGTAAGGTGTAGTCTGCCTTTGTTCGGGTTGATATGTGTAAGGCTTTCTGTAGGATGCCAGCAGATAAATCTCCAGAGACTTTAATGTAGCCCTTGATGGATTCAAGAGAGTTTAAGCCAACTCCATCAGAACCTGCACCATCTTACCCTTCAGGAGGGGCAAGAAAGCCTGGCAGGCGAGGCAAACCGCTTTGAGTTCCCTGAAGTTGATTATGGCGAGCCAGATCGTCTTGCAACCAGCAGCCCTGTGTACTGCTGGCCCAGGTGTGCTCGCCAGCCCACATCCGAAGCATCAGAGACCAGGGTCGCTAACAGGACCACAAAGGGAATTCCCTCCAACACTCACCCATGGTCCAACCACCAATCCAGGGACGACCGGATGCAATCCAGCACCTCGATTACCCGCTATAGGTCATGCCAGTTGAGAATGTAGACCGACACCAACCAAGCTTGCAGAGGCTGGAGATGGAGCCAAGCATGACCAACCACATATGTACACGTGGCCCAACAACTACAGTCAGGTGCGAGCCATGGTGAGCGGGTGGTTCTTCACATGGAAGATCAGGTCCGACATGGCCTGAAAACATGCCTCCAGAAGGAAGGCTCTGGCTTGCATGGAGTCGAGGACTGCTCCAATGAACTTTACCCATTGCACTGGCCTTAAGTGGACTTTTTTGTCATTCATCCACAAGCCCAGGTCGCGGCAGGTGAAGATCACCAGATCGGGGCTCCACTGCACTTGTTCCGGAGATCTGCCCTTGATGAGCCAATCATCAAGATACGAGAAGGCCTGGACCCCTCCATGTCTCAGGTAAGGGGCCACTGGCACCAGACATTTTGTGCGTACTCTTGGGACTGAAGAGAGGCCAAAGTGCAAGCTGGTCTCCATATTGGAAGAGAAGGTTCGAGGTCTGGAGAAACAAGTATCGACCCTGCGTTGCATGCGAGAAAATGAAGATTTCCTGGACAGACGTCAGGATATGCTTATAAAGGCACAACGTTCTGAGGACTCAGAGCAGGTTGCGCAGAGGTGACTGAGGGACGGTGAAGAAACTTGGCAGCATGTAACCTCCAGAAGAAGAAAGAGGAGCATCCATGTACCAACAATGGAGATACAGGTAAGCAACCGTTTTCATGTTCTCTCCACAGGTACTAATGTGGAGAGTGGACTAGATGATACATCTGAGGGAAGGGAACAGAAGGAGACTCCATCGATTGGAAGGCATGAGATGCACTGTCCTATGGATGGGGGTTCCACGTCCACTGCTCCCAAGAGAAGGAGGAGGGTGGTGGTGGTCGGGGACTCCCGCCTCAGGGGGACTGAGTCATCTATCTGCCGCCCCGACCAAGAAAACCGAGAGGTCTGCTGCTTGCCAGGAGCTAGGATTCACGATGTGACGGAGAGACTGCCGAGACTCATCAAGCCCTCGGATCGCTACCCCTTCCTGCCTCTCCACGTGGGCACCAATGATACTGCCAAGAATGACCCTGAGCGGATCACTGCAGACTATGTGGCTCTGGGAAGAAGGATAAAGGAGTTTGAGGCACAAGTGGTGTTTTCGTCCATCCTCCCTGTGCAGGGAAAAGGCCTGGGTAGAGACTGTCGAATTGTAGAAGTCAACGAATGGCTACGTAGGTGGTGTCGGAGACAAAGCTTTGGATTCTTCGACCATGGGATGGTATTCCAAGTAGGAGGAGTGCTAGGCAGAGATGGACTCCACCTAACGAAGAGAGGGAAGAGCATCTTCGCAAGCAGGCTGGCTAACCTAGCGAGGAGGACTTTAAACTAGGTTCACCGGGGGAAGGAGACCAAAGCCCTGAGGTAAGTGGGGAAATGGGATACTGGGAGGAAGCACGAGCAGGAGAGTGCAAGAGGGGAGAACTCCTGTCTCAGATTGAGAAAGCGGGACAATCAGCAAGTTATCTTAAGTGCCTATACACAAATGCAAGAAGCCTGGGAAACAAGCAGGGAGAACTGGAAGTCCTGGCACAGTCAAGGAACTATGATGTCACTGGAATAACAAAGACTTGGTGGGATAACTCACATGACTGGAGTACTGTCATGGATGGATATAAACTGATCAGGAAGGACAGGCAGGGCAGAAAAGGTGGGGGAGTTGCATTGTATGTAAGGCCTGGTCTACACTAACGTCCCAATTTGAACTAAGGTACGCAACTTCAGCTATGTAAATAACGTAGCTGAAGTTCGAAGTACCTTAGTTCAAACTTACCTCGGTTCAGACACGGCAGGCAGGCTCCCCCGTCGACTTAGCGGTACTCCTCTTGCCAAGCTGGAGTACCGCAGTCGATGGTGAGCACTTCCGGGTTCGACTTATCTCCTCCAGAGAAGACGCGATAAGTCGAACCCAGAAGTTCTATTTGCTTGCCGCCAAACTACCGGGTAGTGTAGACCTACCCTAAGAGAGGAGTATGACTGCTCAGAGCTCCGGTATGAAACTGCAGAAAAACCTGAGAGTCTCTGGATTAAGTTTAGAAGTATGAGCAACAAGGGTGATGTTGTGGTGGGAGTCTGCTATAGACCACCAGACCAGGGGGATGACGTGGACGAGGCTTTCTTCCGGCAACTAGCAGAAGTTACTAGATCGCAGGCCCTGGTTCTCATGGGAGACTTTAATCACCCTGATATCTGCTGGGAGAGCAATACACCGGTGCAGACAATCCAGGAAGTTTTTGGAAAGTGTAGGGGACAATTTCCTGGTGCAAGTGCTGGAGGAACCAACATGGGGCAGAGCTCTTTTAGACCTGCTGCTCACAAACCGGGAAGAATTAGTAGGGGAAGCAAAAGTGGATGGGAACCTGGGAAGCAGTGACCATGAGATGGTCGAGTTCAGGATCCTGACACAAGGAAGAAAGGAGAGCAGCAGAATACAGACCCTGGACTTCAGAAAAGCAGACTTTGACTCCCTCAGGGAACTGATGGGCAGGATCCCCTGGGAGAATAATATGAGGGGGAAAGGAGTATTCTAAAGAATCCTTATTGAGGTTGCAGGAAAAAAACATCCCAATGTGTAGAAAGAACAGTAAATATGGCAGGCGACCAGCTTGGCTTAACAGTGAAATCCTTGCTGACCTTAAATGCAAAAAAGAAGCTTACAAGAAGTGGAAGATTGGACAAATGACCAGGGAGGAGTATAAAAATATTGCTCAAGCATGCAGGAGTGAAATCAGGAAGGCCAAATCACACTTGGAGTTGCAGCTAGCAAGAGATGTTAAGAGTAACAAGAAGGGTTTCTTCAGGTATATTAGCAACAAGAAGCAAGTCAAGGAAAATGTGGGCCCCTTACTAAATGAGGGAGGCAACCTACTAACAGAGGATATGGAAAAAGCTAATGTACTCAATGATTTTTTTTGCCTCTGTCTTCACAAACAAGGTCAGCTCCCAGACTGCTGCACTGGGCAGCACAGTATGAGGAGAAGGTGACCAGCCCTTTGTGGGGAAGGAAGTGGTTCGGGACTATTTAGAAAAACTGGACGAGCACAAGTCCATGGGGCCGGATGCACTGCATCCGAGAGTGCTAAAGGAGTTGGCGGATGTGATTGCAGAGCCATTGGCCATTATCTTTGAAAACTCATGGCGATCGGGGGAGGTCCCGGATGACTGGAAAAATGCTAATGTAGTGCCCATCTTTAAAAAAGGGAAGGAGGAGGATCCGGGGAACTACAGGCCAGTCAGCCTCACCTCAGTCCCTGGAAAAATCATGGAGCAGGTCCTCAAGGAATCAATTCTGAAGCACTTAGAGGAGAAGAAAGTGATCAGGAACAGTCATCATGGATTCACCAAGGGCAAGTCATGCCTGACTAACCTAATTGCCTTCTATGAGGAGATAACTGACTCTGTGGATGAGGGGAAAGCAGTGGATGTGTTGCTCCTTGACTTTAGCAAAGCTTTTGTTATGGTCTCCCACAGTATTCTTGCCACCAAGTTAAAGAAGTATGGGCTGGATGAATGGACTATAAGGTGGATAGAAAGCTGGCTAGATCGTCGGGCTCAACGGGTAGTGATCAACGGCTCCATGTCTAGTTGGCAGCCGGTTTCAAGTGGAGTGCCCCAGGGGTCGGTCCTGGGGCTGGTTTTGTTCAATATCTTCATTAATGATCTGGAGGATGGCGTGGACTGCACTCTCAGCAAGTTTGCAGATGACACTAAACTGGGAGGAGTGGTAGATACGCTGATGGGTAGGGATAGGATACAGAGGGACCTAGACAAATTAGAGGATTGGGCCAAAAGAAACCTGATGAGGTTCAACAAGGACAAGTGCAGAGTCCTGCACTTAGGACGGAAGAATCCCATGCACTGTTACAGAATAGGGACTGAATGGCTAGGAAGCAGTTCTGCAGAAAAGGACCTAGGGGTTACAGTGGATGAGAAGCTGGATATGAGTCAACAGTGTGCCCTTGTTGCCAAGAAGGCTAACAGCATTTTGGGCTGTATAAGTAGGGGCATTGCCAGCAGATCGAGGGACGTGATCATTCCCCTCTATTCAACATTGGTGAGGCCTCATCTGGAGTACTGTGTCCAGTTTTGGGCCCCACACTACAAGAAGGATGTGGAAAAATTGGAAAGAATCCAGTGGAGAGCAACAAAAATGATTAGGGGGCTGGAGCACATGACTTATGAGAAGAGGTTGAGGGAACTGGGATTGTTTAGTCTGCAGAAGAGAAGAATGAGGGGGGATTTGATAGCTGCTTTCAAGAACCTGAAAGGGGGTTCCAAAGAGGATGGATCTAGACTGTTCTCAGTGGTACCTGATGACAGAACAAGGAGTAATGGTTTCAAGTTGCAGTGGGGGAGGTTTAGGTTGGATATTAGGAAAAACTTTTTCACTAGGAGGGTGGTGAAGCACTGGAATGGGTTACCTAGGGAGGTGGTGGAATCTCCTTCCTTAGAGGTTTTTAAGGTCAGGCTTGACAAAGCCCTGGCTGGGATGATTTAGTTGGGAACTGGTCCTGCTTTGAGTAGGGGGTTGGACTAGATGACCTCCTGAGGTCCTTTCCAACCCTGATATTCTATGATTCTATTCTATGATTCAAAGAGCAGCACAGTGAACTGGAAATGGCGTCCACCCACTATGAAACAGGGGAAAAGTCTGTGACCTTGAAATATGGAAATAAGCGTCCTTCAAGTCGAGGCCGTGTACCAGTCTCTTGGATCCAGGAAGGGGATGATGGAGGCCAGGGAGACAATGCAAAACTTCAACTTCATAAGAGACTTGTTGAGGTGTCGTAGGACTAAAATAGGTCTGAGGCCCCTGTGATGGGTTGGGTCACAGAAACCCCCTTGGGAACTGCCACCTGATGTGCTGAGACTACCTCTAAGCCCGTTTTCCCTGGCAGCTTGGGACTTCAGTGTCCTGCCTGGTTGTGCCAGACATGCTGGCCTGGTACAAACACAGACCCAGGTCTGAACCACATCCCCCACAAGCTGCAGGCTTAACTGAAAACATCTTAAGAAGTGCTCCTGTCTCCAGCACTCAGATACTCAGCTCCGAATGGGGTCCAAACTCCAAATAGATTTGTTTTACTCTGTATAAAGTTTATGCAGGGTAAACTCATAAATTGTTTGCCCTCTATAACACCGATAGAGAGATATGTTTGTTCCCCCAGGAATTAATACTTGCTCTGGGTGCACAGTGGTTGCACTCTGAACAGGGGCTCCTTGATAACTTCATTAGGGTCCTTCTCTGATGGCAGAAGAGAGGGATCACCACTTCAGACCAACAAGAAGGAATAAGTCAGGATGGCAAGGAGGAATATATTCCTCACAGAAAAGTGGCGCTGCTACTGGATCGGATGTCTCTTTATGACTGCGAATATCTCCAGGGGTGATACGGATGCCTCCAGCATACTTGAGGTTGTTGCTCAACTCCATTGTGGACACTGGTTACAGGTGTGGTGCTAGGTCTCTCATTCTGCCCGTTTAGGGACTTTGTCCGCAGAGCTGTGTCTTGCATCTTCCATCTGAGAACGTCCCTTGGTCTTGGAAACAAGTTTATGCCTGGACCAGCTATGCAAATCAGCATCCTGTTTGAGTGGGCAAAGGTGCCAGCTTTGCTGCTTAAGTGGGGGAAGCTTCGTTGGTCCTGGTACTACTGGTGCTAAAGCACTCAATGCTGAGACTGTCAGCACTGAAGTCTTACACATTGGGCACTTCTCCAACACGTTGAGGAGGTTGGTGTTGATGCTATTGACACCAACTCTGCCAATGTCCTTTTTACATTATTTTCATTGCCTTATCCCAGAGTAAGAAGAATGACTGACGGAGCACTAGCTGATTCTGGTATATCTGGCCTCTGAGCATAATAGTCAGCCCTCAGGATCCAAAGTGACCTACATGGACTGCTCAAGTAGATATAGGTTGAGCTGAGTGTCCCTGAACTTGCTGGTCCTGGCGGAGAAGAGCTTGCACACAGAGTAGTTATCCAGGAAGCACTCTCTCCTAGGCAGAAGAGACATTGGCTGTGTCCCCCCTTCACAAGGATCAATCAGTCGTATGACAGGCAGGGTTTGAACCCTGGGGCATGGCAGTTGATGGATGGTAAGAGACTTGCCCTGCCATACACAAGGATGTACTAGATGACAGGGGAGTCAATCAATTCTCGCTATTTTTTGCAAGAAACATGCTTTTTCTCTAAAGTGTGAAAACACAATTCTTCACCAAATGAGTTGAAAAGAACTGGTTCAAGGGATCTGAATACAGTACCAGGCTAGACACTCGCTGGATTTCATCTTGCTGTCACAGTTGTTAAGAGGAAAGTGAGGGAGGAGAATGGCCACTCAACCTTTTATGCCCTCACCTGGGAGGCACAGTACGCATACATGACCATGAAGAACACTGCTATTCAGAAGAAATCCAATCTTGTGCACATGAACACCTACAGTGGGACCCACACTTGACACATACTTAAAGAAAAAGTGGATCTTATAAACATTGATCGTGACCAACATTAGAGCTAGTTGGAACATTTTTGACAAAATAAAGTATCAAAACATTTTGGTTTCAACTAAGACTTCATCAAAATATCTTGGGTTTTTTTTGGGTCGGGGAAGATAAAGAAACCCTCACACTATAGCCTAGTGGCCTGAGATGTGGGCCACTCAGTCTCAAGTCCCTGCTCTGCAAGAATCAGAGTGATCTAGTGTGAAAAACTATGCTTTGAATCAAGCAGGACTTGAACCTGCGTTTCCCATGTACCAGAGCACTACCCTAACCACCAAGCTACACATACATGAATCATTCAGGCATTCAGATATCTCTTCTCAAATTGAACTTTTCTGCACAATTCCATTTTCACAAAAACAGTTGAAAGGGTTGGTTTTCATTCCAAAGCAGAACACACAAATTTTTCAACTTCAAATGCAGAATTGTCATTCTCCTGTTAGACCTAACCAATACCACCACCAATTCTCATCTTCTCCTTGTCTTAATAAACCAACAACAACAAAATTAAAAAACGAGAATGAAATAAAACAAAAGAAATGGTTTACTTAACACATCTAAGTTAATCCTTCTCATGACTGAATCTAAATAAGACATTGGAAACTTCTCTTTTGTCCAGAGACCAACTCTTGCTCTGTGCTCCTTAGTTACTTAAGCCCTTCCCCTGATTTTCCTAACCAGTTACACAAAAACACTCCAGGACTAGGAGAATTACTCATCCCGCAGGAGACAGCACAATGAGGGATGATGACTAACAATAACAAATAATGACCTTTCAAAGGCTGAACAACCTTGCTCAGCCACCACCTTGCATGGACCACCACAGCTGACTATACCCAGATTCAGACAGGCCTCTTGCTTAACTTCTCCAAGCAATTATTTCTTTTACCAAGAAATGCCTTATGACAAGGTCCCCAGACCTTCCATCACAGTTATGAAGGAAGAAGCAACAGGATTTGGATACTGCCTGGATTTATGGGTCCAAAGAGAGGGGCTTGTGTCACACAAAATGCCCAGGGGATGACGACTATGCTTTCACACTGGTGGAGGGAGAGGAATGAGCTTGAGTAGACAATGAATTCAGTTTGAGATTTTAACATCAAAAGGTGAAACCAGGACTTCCACAAGACATCTGAAAGATAGGCCAAAATGTGAAATTGGATGGAGTCAGACAGATTAGGTTTAGAAAGTTAAATTCCATCTGGAGGATCCACTTAGCTAGGTAAGCACTCAATGGCCTGATGTGAGATGCAAGAAAAATTGCCCCATCAATTATTTCCCAGGAGAGATTTTTTTTGCTGGTTTGTGTTGAACAGCACACCAACATTTGACAAACCTAGATGAGTCAGAATCTCTGACTCCTGAACAGCTTAGTGTTCATAGACACATAAGGAACTGCACAAGTCAGTTGAGGTGGGACAGGATAGTAAACCTCCGCCAATAAAGGGCTGTCAGCATCACAACAGTGAACTTTGTGAAGATGCGAGAACAAATACAAAACCAAATGATAAAGGTGGCATATTAAAAATGCATTTGAGACAGAGCAAGCCATAGATATTTTTAAAACAAAAGAAATATGTAGATAGGCATTCCTTAGGTATCTGGAAGTGAAAATCTCCTGGTTCTGCTACTGCTGTGACAAACCAAATAATCTAGACCTTGAATTTTTTGCAGACGGTAAAAAACTCCAAACCCATATCCTCAACTGACACAGTAGGACATCTCTGGTCCAACCCAAACAGCCAGTCACTCTCTGAACCTGACATTTTGATTAGATGTTGATATAGAGCAGTGGTTTTCAAACTACAGGTCGCAAGCCAGTACTGGGTCACGGAATGTAAGGCATTGGGTCACAGTGGCACTGGTCAGCACCGCCGACCGGGCCATTAAAAGTCCCTGTTCTGACACAGCGCTGCCCCCTGGAGGTGGGGGGGAGGGTTCCCATTGGCCAGGAACCACCAGCAGCAGTGCAGCCTTCAGAGCCAGGCAGCCGGCCAGCAGCTGCCGCTCTCCGCTGTGCCTTCAGAGCTGGGCGGCTGGAGAGCAGCGGCTGCTGGCCAGGCGCCCAGCTCTGAAGGCAGTGCTGTCACCAGCAGCAGCACAGAAGTAAGGTTGGCATTGTATTGCAACACTGTCTTCAGAGCTGGGCACCCAGCCAGCAGCCACCACTCTGGCTGCCCAGTTCTGAAGGCAGTGCAGAAGCAAGGGTAGCAATACCGCCTCCCCCTACAGTAGGCTTGCAACCCCCCCCTTTGAGTCAGGACCCCCAGTTTGAAAAACACTGTGAAAAATCACACTTTTTGTGGGCTCATCATAGCAAATATTGCTGTTTATGCCACGACCAACCCACGAAAATGTGATTTCTCCTTAATTTAAGTAGACCCCTACGTACAGGAAGCAGCAGCAAGATTTAAACACAACTAGGAAGTGAATGGCAAAACAGTGAGCAGAATCAAAGAGGACAGATACCCACCTCCAGAAGTTTCAAAATTTTAGAAAGCTGCTTCACAAGTCATATTTCCACCCACTCCCATCTCTTCAACAGCCAAGTTAATTCCACTGATTAGCCACAAGGCGGTCTCTCAAATAAGAAATGCCTCCACCCATTTCCATTTCATATCTGGGCTTCTAGAGCAGTGCTCCCCAAACTTTTTCTGTCGTGCACCCCTACCAGTAATGGAATCTGTCCACACCCTGCCAGAAGTCATCATTGGGAGTGGGGCAGGGCTGGGTGGCACTCCCTCCCCACCCCCCATGGGGGCTGGCCTGGACCCTGACACATCCTCTGAACGTTCCTCCATGCCCTCCTAGCGGGACACACCCCACAGTTTGGGGATTACTGGTCTAGAAAGTTGTATAACTCGTGTTTCCTAAGAGGCATAAGGACCTTCCCTTTTATTTTTCTAGAATAAAGTTTTCCACTCCCAAACTCAGACTTGTTTTTTGCAATAAAAAATGAAATGTGATTGTAACATAAATATTTCAAAGTGACACATTCAAAAATGTGAAAAAGACTTGAAGTAAAAGCCAGCGAGTACTTTTTCCTCAGAAAAAAAAAATAGCTGCAGTCCGGATAACGGAGAACTTTTGTTTCCCAGTTACAAGGTTTCTTAATCCAACAAATTCTTCTCTCCCAAGAAATTAGCTGAAACTAAACTTTAACAAAAAACATACCAACAACAAAACCCCACTTCGTAAATGAATTTAAAATGGCAGAGAAACATAACACATGCATCTGATGAAGTGGGTTATATCCCACGAAAGCTTATGCCCAAATACATTTGTTAGTCTCTAGGGTACCACAAGGACTCCTCCTTGTTTTTACTGATACAGACTAACACAGCTACCCCTCTGAAACATGTCACACACACAGGTTCCCAAGATGTAGCCGGTCTATGGGTTTCCTCTGTCCAGGAGGCTGCAGCTCACAGTGGTGATCTGCAAGGCTGCAGCCACCAGAGGCCGAGAATTAACAGTAGAACAAGGAAGGGCACCAACTTGTCACTGCAGCCCCAGCATGTCATGCGCACTGAGCACTGCGACCCAGTGCTCTTCAGCGCCTCGCCAGGCAGACAGTGGCAATGACCGCGCACCAGGCGCAGTCCCTTCCACGCAGCCCCCCAAGAAAGGAACACAGGATCACGTGGGGCAGCGCGGCACGTGCCGGGCTCGGCAGCACCAGACCCCCGAGGTTGTCGCGCGCCAGAACGCCCAACGGTCGGTCAGTTGTGCAGGACCAGGGACTCCAAGCCCGCTGCCTCCACCTCACCCCGCCCCCTCGCGCCCAGTCCCCCAGCACAAGCCGGTCGTAGCAGCCCTGTTCTGCCCGCCCGGGCCCCCGCTACCTGGCACACGGCGCTGCGGAAGCCGCGGTAGGTCTCCTCGTCGCAGCTCAGCACTTTCTCCTTGGGGTCCCCCTGCTCCCGGCGCCGGTCGAACAGGAACACGGTCCGGTCCCCGCTGCCGTGCGGCCCTGACAGACTCGGCCCGGGAGCTCGGGTGCTGCCTCCCGCCACCGCTGCCATGTTGGGGAAGCAGAAAGCAGTAGAGACGGAAGCTGCCCAGTCGCCGTTGCCTGAGCCTGGCTTCTGGCGCGCGAGCTCCCCCGCCTGGCGCTGCTCTCCCAGCGAGCGGCAGCCTCCTCTGGGAAGGGGGCGGGGCTGGGGAGCCCCAGGGAAGGGGTGGGGCCTGCCGAGTGAAGGGGCGGGGCCTGGAGATGGAGCCTAGGCCGGGGAAGGGGGACACGGAAGTACAATAGCGGAAGGGGCAGGGCTGAGCGCGACGCCGAGATGAACTGGCCTGAGGGCGGAGCTAAGAGCTGAGCGTGGGCTAGGGACTAGGCAGTTCCGTCTATCCCGGAAGTGAAGTAACTCGCGAAAGAATCATCCCGGGATGGACTGAAACCAAGGGCCGTACGTCACTTCCGTGCCAGTATGCACCATAGAGAGGGGAAATGATGTAGCCAGGGGAGCCCCGATTTTTCACCCAGGAATTCTGAGCGCTGCTGCTGCCCCCTCAGGCGGTGGGAGGAGACCGTCTGTGCAGGCGGCACCGGAATCACGTGTTCCTCGGCTCCCCTCCCAGCCGGGCTCGCTTCCGGACCAAATCGAAGCTGCTGCGCTGGTAGGCGGAGAATCGACGCCACAGGAGGCTGCTGGAAACTCTGGCCCTGCAGCCGCAGCCTGAGGCTCTACCTCCCTCCCCCGCTTGTAGCAGAGCCCTGAGCAGGCCCCGCACGGCCCCATGTTCGCGGCGGCCGCGGCTGTTCTTGGCCCTGGAATCGCCCTTTCTGCCCCGGACCCCAAGCTGTTCCCACCCAGCTCCTCCCGCTCACTGGTATCGTCTCGGGGCGTCACTGCCGGACGCCCTTCGAGGGGCTCCGTTACCAACTGAGCAGAGTGCAGGGTCCCGCTCCTCCTGGAGACGATCAAAGATTCAGTTGCTCTCAACCCACCCTGGCCACGCAAAGCAAAAGTGTTGTACTGAAGTGACACCCACAACGCCACACACAATCCCAGATGTAGATCCCTAGAAATATTTAGTAAAAGATCAAACCGACAATAATTTGTGATCAGATTACATATATAACCATTATTAGATTTCAGGGTTAGCACACTACTGAGACAATGGAGCTAATCACTACCTCTGAGTTGCTATTTGGTTTGCAAACTCGGGAAGATAATGCTTCATTGTCTCTGCACTGATAAAGCCTAGAAAATATTTTTAAATGTAAACATAAATTCTGCAGAAACTCATTGGGCTACCACAGGAATGCTGATCTACTTATAACCACAAACTACTTAAATACAGAATAGTAAGGAAATCCACCCCAAACAAAATAAATCATGGAACTAACCATGTGTGCTGCCATCCCATATGCAGTCTCTGAGGGCCAGGAGCTCCATGCATCGAATGCACATACGCCACCCGCCCACAGGGCAGGTAATCATACATGCTGCACTCAACTGGATAGCCCCCACTCTGCTGCTGGTCTTCTGCCTGGATGGTCTCCTGGTTAATTAAAGGGTTTTGTTTAAATCGAGAAGTTTTGAATGTAGTTTAGATTATAGTATTAAAGAAAACAGCAAGGGGCCCTTGTTCCCTTCCCACTACCCTTCCAAACTCCCTTGCGAAACTCCCTATTAGCAGCCCCTGTTCGCAAAGCTCCCTGGTCTCTTGCGCGCTGCTTTATAGGCCCTAAAGTAGGGTTACCATACGTCCGGATTTTCCCGGACACGTCCGGCTTTTTGGGCCTCAAATCCCCGTCCGGGGGGAAATCCCAAAAAGCTGAACATGTCCGGGAAAATAGGGAGGTGCTGGGCCGGGGGCCAGGCCGGGTTTGCTCGGCCAGGGGCCGGTGCAGGGCCGGCAGTGCTGGCCCGGGGGCCAGGCCGGGGCTGCTGGCCGGGGGCTGGCGGTGCGGGGCCGGGGGTGCTGGCCCGGGGGTGGGCCGGGCTGGGGCCCGGCGGTGGTGGCCTGGGGGTGCTCGGCTGGGGGCTGGCCCGGGGCCGGCACCCCAGGGCCCGAGCGGAGCCAGGCTGGAGATGCTGGATCTGGGGCCGGGGCTGGCCGCCAGAGGGAGCTGCTCGGTTGTGGGGGGGGCAGACTGGGCCGCGCCTCCACCCCCCCCACACCCCCAGCTTACCTGCTGCCTACTTCAGGTTTCCCGCGAATCAAATGTTCGCGGGAAGCAGGGGAGGGGGCGGAGTTGGGGTGGGGACTTTGGGGAAGGGGTGGAGTTGGGGCGGGGCCGGGGCCCTGTGGAGTGTCCTCTTTTTGGACACTCAAAATATGGTAACCCTACCTAAAGTGCTCAAGTTACAGAGAGGTTTGCGGGGGGAGGTGAGCTCCCTTACTACTTATAGGGACTATCTTACTTCTGCTTTATGGCCTCCTTACTTTTTACTACTGTTTAAATTAAAGCAAGCCACTTGACATTCAGCCGCTCCCCTTCCCTTCCCCCAAAACACACACACACACACACACATACACACACACACTCTCTCTCTCTCTCTCTCTTTTCCCCATAATTCAAGAACTGCCAGGTTCACTAATCCTGTTCCCCTTAAATCAAATAGAGTTTTGACATGGATTTAAATGGGAGTGGGACTAGCCCCCAAATGACTAAAGTCAAATGGGGTGAATTATACAAATCCAGTATAGAAAGTGGCTATGGAATCCTTAAAAAAAAAAAAAAAAACTCACAAACATAACACACTATAAACTACTATGAATATGATTTCTTATAACACTACTCCCCTGAAGGACCTTATTGGTTTCTTTTTATACTTTTTCTCCATAAAGACTTTCTAATTTTTAAAAATTGGAATATTTGTGTCATTTTGATAATGCCACTTTATTCAATTTCCCCCTTTCTAAGAATAGAAAGAATATAACTCCAGAACAGCATTTAACTAAAATAGTTCAGGAGATATTTAAATTTAAATATTCTCAGCTCTCTTTAAAGTAGCAGTGAAACCAATGAAGATCAGGAAACAGTTCAAAGCTTCCTAGCCCACATATTCCCCACCCTCCACACACTTGAAGTGACAAAAATGCTCTATGGAAGGATTGCTGTTCATAACCTAGAGAAAGAAAATCATAATTGAAACACATATTCATCCTTTCTGAAGCTGCAGCCTATGTTTAATGCTCTTGCAGTGTTTGTGGTTAACCCAGGGAAGTTTGAACACACACACAGTTTTGTACACACTCCTGCTATAATTATAGATCAGCCTAGATGTTCTCGGTAGGACTGTCTGTACTTTGTTTCTATCCTGTCCTAAAGTATATGCATCTTCTCTCTCTCTGTCATGCCAGCTTTTGTCCCCAAATGCCTGTCAAATAAGTCAGGTATTTATGAGATTGTTATTTGAATATGTAGACAGATAAATCATAGGGCTAACTGCAGATATCCTCCCAGAGATTTATCTTTATGTCAATATTTGTTGCTGTTTCTTTAAGCAGTCTCTGTTTTAGGAATAAATAATTTGTGCAGGCAGCATTTTATACAAGGCCTGACCTAGAGTAATTGGAAAGGATTTTTACCTACTCACAAGCTCAGTTTTCTCACAATTTGTAGACAGCATACGTGAAGGTATCTATTGTGTCCTGAGATAGACTAGTCATATGATTCCCTGCCCACTTTTTTAGGATCATGCAGTTACATGGAGGTGAATAGGGTTGAAGTAGTATCTGTAGTCTCAGGAGGAGTACTGTGGGTTTATAGAAGCAAAACTAGCATAACAGCTTCAAAAGAGAATAACTTTACCCATGAATCAGACCCACAACTTTTGTGCTAAGCTACATTTCTCATAGATTTAAGGCCAGAAGGGACTATCATGATCATCTAGTCTGACCTCTGTTACCTAGCAGTTCTGTGTTCTTGGGGAACCAGGGTGCAGTACCCAGCCTGTCTGACTCACAAAAGACCTCCCCCCCCCCTCTGTTTGAACCAAAACCCATCAGAAGAAAGACTTACAAAAAGTAATGAAAAGGCAGTGGGAGACACCCCCCTGGGACAAGGGTGATCGGATTAAGGAAACTCCCCTAGCCTCATTTGCATTGAAGATGGGACAGGGAGGCATCTCTATTATCATAAAGAATGGAGAACAGAGATTCCAAGGCAAGACCCGCACTGAACTCTGGGATTAGAAAAGCAGGGAAGCACTGCATCATGGGGGGGCTCTGCTCCAGATGTTAATGAACCCATGCCTGCACACACCCAGCTCAGTAGTTATCAGACCAATTCTAGTAATAAATCCTATATTGGTATCTAAAATAGTGAAGCTCCCTAATTGCATCGTGAGCTTCCTCCAAGGAACACCGCCCAGAGCCAGGAATGATCAGTTCCTGTTGTCTAGCCTGAATAAAGCAACTTTGGTGTACTCCCTGGAGCCATCAGTTGACTCAAACAAATCTAGTGTTCTCCCTTGAACCATTATTGTTTCCCTACAAAAACCCCTACCCATGCTCAAGTAAGTGTTCTGATGCCTGGATCCAAAATCTTCATCAGTTCCATTGGGACTTCATCTTCTCCTAACTGATCGTGCTGGGGGCTCTCCCTGTGTCCAGTATTCCAGACCCTCAGCTACCACCACCACCTGGGACCCCCGACCTATTAAAGTTTCACGGAGTGGTGAGAACCCAGCTCTCGCTCTCTCAGGCCTGGGCTACACTTGCGAGTTACAGCGCTGTAAAGGCTCCCCCAGCGCTGTAACTCACTTCCCGTCCACATTGGCAAGGCATTTGCAGCGCTGTATCTCCGTGGTTGCAGTGCTGCATGTACTCCAGCTCTCCGAGAGGAATAGCAAGTATTGTGCTGTCGCTGCAGTGCTGCGGCGCCAGTGTGGCCACCCAATGCGCTGTGAATGGCCTCCAGAATTCGGCAGTATCCCACAATGCCTGTTCTAGCCACTCTGGTCATCAGTTCAAACTCTACTGCCCTGGCCTCAGGTAACCAACCATGTGACCCACCCTTTACATTCCCCGGGAATTTTAAAAATCCCCTTCCTGTTTGCTCAGCCTGGCGTGGTGTGGAGTGCTATCAGCAAATCTTTCCAGGTGACCATGCCTCCACGCACCAAGCGAGCCCCAGCATGGAGCAATGGCGAGTTGCTGGACCTCATCAGTCCAGTTTGGGGGGAGGAAGCTGTACAGTCACAGCTGCGCTCCAGCCATAGGAATTACGATACCTTCAGGAAGGTATCAAAGGACATGATGGAAAGGGGCCATGACCGGGACGTCCTGCAGTGCAGGATTAAAGTGAAGGAGCTGCGGAGTGCCTACCGCAAAGCCCCCGACGCAAACGGCCGCTTGGGTGCTCCCCCCGCGACCTGCCGATTCTACAAAGAGCTGGATGCGATACTTGGGGTTAACCCCACCTCCACTCCGAGTACCACCATGGACACTTCAGAGACGGTTGGGGGTGGGGGAGGAAAACGGGAGTGATGGTGGTGGGCCGGATGGAGACACCCCGGAATCCCTGGAGCCATGCAGCCAGGAGCTCTTCTCGAGCCAGGAGGAAGGTAGCCAGTCGCAGCGGCCGGTACTTGGTGGAGGACAAACAGAAGAGCAGGTTCATGGTAAGCGGGTTTTTCTTTTCGGGAAGGAATTTTTTCGGTGTGGGCTCTTTGGGAGAGGAGGGTTAGGCATGCATGCCTAGATGCGGAATAGTGCATTGATGTGGTTTATCACATCGCGGTAATCGGCCTCGGTAATCTCCTCGAATGTCTCATCCAGAACGTGTGCAATGCGCTTGCGCAGGTTTATCGGGAGAGCCACTGTGGTCCTTGTCCCAGCCAGGCTAATGTGTCCACGCTACTGTGCCGTGAGGGGACCATTGCTGCATACAGGCAAGCTGCATATGGGCCAGGGCGGAAGCCACATTGCAGTAGAAGACCCTCCCTTGCTTCCCAGGTCACCCTCAGCAGCGAGATATTGTCCAGGACGAACTCCTGTGGAAAATGTTGGGACAGTGTTCAGTGTAGGTGCCCCCTGAAGCTGTTGGCTCTCCCCAAGGCACAGAAACCCAGAGGACAGTGCAGCCCTGAAACAATCAGTCCCCTTACTCACCATTTTGAGCTCCCATGGGATATGCGTGCTCTTTTTCGGACAGGAAAATTATGCTATTGTGTAGAGCCTGTGTGTTTTCTACTCCTTAAGTGCGGGGGGAATCATTACTCTGTCTGGTATAAACAATGCTGCCTCTGTTAAATGTTGCATTTTGCCTATACAGCTGCATCAACCTTGAGACCTCAGCTGTCCCTCTTATTGCCTGCTCAGAGACTGCAAAGACTCAGGAAGAGGCCGCGAAAAAGCAAAGAAGACATGCTGCAAGAAGTGATGCGGCAATCTATTAAAGAGAATGAGAAAACACAGAACTGGAGGGAGAGAGAAAGCAGGATCCGCCAGGAAAATGCAGCGCACCGGCAGCAAAGCACCGCACACCGGCAGCAAAACACTGATAGGCTCATAAGCATCCTGGAGCGCCAAGCAGACGCTATCCAGGAGCTGGTAGCCATGCAGAAAGAGGAGCAGTACCGCAAACGCCATCCCCCCCTCCAGCCCTTGTCCCAAAACTCTTTCCGTTGTGCCCCACTGTCACCTCCAACCCACTTTCCCCAACTTCCATGTTCTTCATGCCACCCGCTGCCTCCAACACCAGTATCTTCACCACCCAGCCCTGAAAACCACGACCCTTACCCTCTGCACTCAACCCCCATCACCATGCAGTATAGCTGTCCTGAAGTGCAGCACTCACTGCACAGCACACCAGACAGGACATACGCAAATCTGTGATTGTACTGTTCCCCACTCCATCCCCTTGTTTTTTTTCAATAAATAATTTTTTTTTCTTTTCAATAAATGGATTTTTTGGCTTTGAAAGCATTCTTTATTATTGCATAAAGTAAAAGACTCCTTAGCCCAAGAAATAAAGAGGCACTGCAAGTCTGCTTGTCTGCTTAGCAAACACTGATTCCTAAAGACTGGAACTACTGCACTTCACTCCCGTGCAGGGCACCAGATATCACTTCTGGTTTTCAGCCTCAAATTGCTCCCTCAAGGCATCCCTAATCCTTGCAGCCCCGCGCTGGGCCCCTGTAATAGTCCTGCTCTCTGGCTGTGCAAATTCAGCCTCCAGGTGTTGAACCTCAGAGGTCCATGCCTGAGTGAAGCTTTCACCCTTCCCTGCACAAATATTATGGAGGGCACAGCACGCGGATATAACCGCGGGGATGCTGTTTTCGGCCAAGTCCAGCTTCCCATACAGAGATCGCCAGCAGGCCTTTAAACGGCCAAAGGCACACTCCACAGTCATTCGGCACCGGCTCAGCCTGTAGTTGAACCGTTCCTTGCTCCTGTCAAGGCTCCCTGTGTAGGGTTTCATGAGCCACGGCATTAACGGGTAAGCGGGATCTTCAAGGATCACAATGGGCATATCAACTTCCCCTACTGTGATCTTCCGCTCTGGGAAAAAAGTCCCGGCCTGCATCTTCCTGAACAGCCAAGTATTCCAAAAGATGCTTGCGTCATGCACCTTTCCGGGCCAGCCTATGTTAATGTCAATGAAAAGCCTATGGTGATCCATAAGTGCCTGGAGAACCATAGAGAAATACCCCTTCCGATTAACGTACTCGGATCCTAGGTGGGGTGGTGCCAGAATAGGAATGTGCGTCCCATCTATCGCCCCTCCCAGTTAGGGAACCCCATTTTTGCAAAGCCATCCACTATTTCCTGCACGTTACCCAGAGTCATGGTTCTTCTGAGTAGGATGCGATTAATGGCCTTGCAAACTTGCATCAACACGATTCCAATGGTCGACTTTCCCACTCCAAACTGGTTTGCGACCGACCGGTAGCTGTCTGGAGTTGCCAGCTTCCAGAATACAATAGCCACCCGCTTCTCCACTGGCAGGGCAGCTCTCAATCTCGTGTCCTTGTGCCGCAGGGTGGGGGTAAGCTCCTCACACAGTTCCATGAAAGTAGCTTTTCTCATCAGAAAGTTCTGCAGCCACTGCTCGTCATCCCAGACTTCCATGACGATGTGATCCCACCACTCGGTGCTTGTTTCCCGAGCCCAAAAGCGGCGTTCCACTTTTGGGCTGAGCATGTCCGTGAATGCCACCGGCAATTTCGTGTCGTGTGCGTTACGCGGCTCGATAGCATTGTCGGACTCCTCACTCTCACTGTCACTTTGGATCTAAAGGAATAGTTCGACAGCCAAACGTGACGTGCTGGCAAGACTCGTCAGCATACACCTCAGCAGTTCGGATTCCATTTCTCGCAGACAGATCGCGCTGCACAGAAACTGTTGAAAGATGGCGCCAAAGGTGGACGGAAACAAAGGGATTTCTGGGATGCGAAGCGATGCATCACGGGGCATTGGGACAGGACCCAGAATCCCCTGCACCCATGCCCCCTTCCCACAACCCACGGCGCCAGAATAGGAAAAGGTGCTCTGTGGGATAGCTGCCCATAATGCACCGCTCCCAATAGCGCTGCAATTGCCGCAAATGTGGCCACGACAGTGCGCTGGGCAGCTGTCAGTGTGGACAGATTGCAGCGCTTTCCCTACTCAGCTGCACGAAGTCAGGTTTAACTCACAGCGCTGTACATCTGCAAGTGTAGCCAAGGCCTCAGTATAGCCTTCTGACCCTGACTTGTGTGATCAGTTATAGTTTTCTAAGCCTGACTTTTATAATCAAATTTAAGTTAGATTTAATATTATAACTGTTTTGTTTGTTTGGCTCCCCTATAGTTATTACCTGGCAATAAATAACTCCATGCTTAAACTGATTGCTTCTCTCTCCCTCCCCGCCCCCCGCCCCCTGGTGTGTTTTTTAGCTTCCTCATTCGCTCGGCAGCAACACTCCTCGTACCTAACCTAAAAATTCCTTGCAGCACCCAAAAATCCTGTGGGGTTTGCTCATCAAGTGGGTTACTAGAACAATTGTAACATGAAAGTGGGGATAGGGACATGCTAAACCAGGACATACGAGGGTGGCAGCTTGGAAGTGCTGCTCGACCCAGTCTTCTGAGTCCAGGGGAATATAAGGGTGGCAGATTGAAAATGCTTCTCGACCCAGCCTGCTCAGGCGTACTCTATTCCGGTGTGGTGCCCATGTCATATTAGGTTGACAGCTTGGGTGCTGTTCAACGCAGCCTGCTGAATCCAAGGGCCTATGAGGGTGACAGCTTGGAAATGCTGCTTGACCCAGCCTACTGAGTTCAGGGACATATAAGGGGTCAGCTTGGGAGTGCTTATTAACCCGGTCCTCTCAGACGTGCTCTGTTATTTGTGTGTGTATGCGTCTGATTCTGGGGCTGGAAGAACCCAGCCCTGGGGAACGTAGGTCCTGCAGGATAGCTCCATTGGGGGGGAACTTGCAACAGGGAGAAGTAGAGCTCCATATGAGAACACAAGTGACACAAGCAGTACATTGATAGAATTACAGAACCTCCCCCCCCCCGCCCAAAGAGTAACCTAATAAATTAGCATACCCCAAAGTAACAGGCAAATCTGGTAACACCTCCTGCATTTTGCAGTCCACAGAACCTCACCCACCCACTCCTGTAGTATCCCATAACCTCAGGCTGAGTCACTGAAGTCCTCAAATCTTGATTTAAAGACTTTAAATTACAGAGAATCCACCATTTATGCTAGTTTAAACCAGAAAGCCATCTGTGCCCCATGCTGTAGAGGAAGGCAAAACAAAAACCAAAAAACCCAGTGGTCTCTACCTATCTCATCTGGGAGGAAATTCCTTCCTGACCCCAAATATGGCAATCAGTTAGACTCTGAGCATGTCAGCAAGACCCACCGGTCAGACACTCGGGAAAAAATTCTCTGTAGTAACTCAGAGCCCTCCCTATCTGGTGTCCCATCTCTGGCTGTTGGAGACATTTGCTAATAGCAGCCATGGAAGGGTCATATGCCATTGTAGACAATTTCATAATACCATTCCCTCCATAAACTTATCAAGCTCAGTTTTAAAACAATTTAGGTTTTTTGCCCCCACTATTCCCCTTGGAAGGTGTTGTACTTAAAGTACTGCACAGGATCTTTTCAGGGGGAATAAGGCAAAACGCCACATTTATTAGTAATACATGTATTCATTAACACTGTATCATATGCATATAATATATTACACTTACACTCACACACACACACAAACACACTCCGTCTTGTTATTACCAATTAGTTGCTCCCCTTAACTTCACTGGCCAGGTGAGTTAGATGGGGAGGGGGTGGAGCCGGGCTTCTGCCGATCCGGATCAATGCTCCCATGTTGACAAGACGAGACCCGGGGTCCTCTGCAAGACACCTCACTTTTATAGCAGCTTTTCTCTTATGCAAATCTATACCAGATTCAAACTCTGTGTCTGTGTCCATTGGTCCTTTGTGCTGCTTTCTTTTGAGTGTTGTCCCAATGCTGCAAAGAGGGTGTTTCCAAAAGAAGGTGCTTGCTTCTAACCCCCGAGGCCGTCCGTATGTCTGCTTGTCTTTAATGAGCCCACTTGACACGTTTTATTGTCCTTGGGTCTGGCTCCCAACCCCTCTCCAACAGTTGAGGCTGTCTGGAGGTGCTGCCTTCCATGCCTTGCTCTCATCCACACCTCATTCATTCAACAGGGCAATTGATTAAGAGTGGGGGGGAAGAGCTCTTGTTCTACTGCTAGCAAAAAGAAATTTTTCTTCTATCTTATTCTATCCTTAGGGGCTATAATATTATACCGAGGGCAATGCAAAGTTTCTAAATGAGGCTTTGATACAAAGTCCCATGAAAACAGAGGTCACACGTGGGTAGACCCACCACAAGGTTATATGAAGAGGCACAATGTAAAGTCATATGAACATTATCAGAGATTTATCTACAAAGGCCACTCCAGAACTTCACTCCTCTGATGGTTAGAAACTTTCATCCAATTTCAAGCCTAAACTTATCGATGGGCACTTTATATCCATTTGTTTTCATGCCAACACTGGCCCTTAATTTAAATAACTTGTCACCCTCCCTGGTGTTTGTCCCTCTGATGTATTTATAGAGAGCAATCAGATCTCCCCTCATGCTTTGTTTGGTGGCTAAACAAGCCAAGGTCCTTAAGCCTCCTCTTGTAAGGTAGGGTCACCATTCCTCTGATCATCCTTCTCTGCACCTGTTCCAGTTTGAATTAATCTTTTTTAAACATGGAAGACCAGACTTGCACACAGTATTCCAGGTAAGGTCTCACGAGTGCCTTGTATAATGGAAATAACACTTCCCTGTCTCTACTGGCAAAACCTCACCTGATGCATCCAAGGACTGCAGTAACCTTTTTCATGGTTGCATCACATTCATGTATCATAGTCATCCTGTGATCGACCAGTACATCTAAGTCTTTCTCCTCCTTTGTTGTTTCCAACTGATACATCCCCAGCTCTTAGCAACAATTCTTCTTGTTATTTCCTAAGTACGTGACCTTGCATTTTGCACTATTACATTTCATTCTATTTCTATTACTGCAATTTTCAAGGACATTCAAATTTTCTTGTATGATAGTCTAGTCCTCCATATTGGCCATTTTTTCCAACTTTGTGTCATCTGCAAAACATTTTAGCACACTCTCATTTTTTGTGCCAAAGTCATTAGTGAAAATGTTAAATAAAATTGGTGCCTAGACCAATCCTTGAGAACTCCACTAACAACCTCCCTCCAGCCTGACAGTTCACCTTTCATTGTGACCTGTTGTAGTGTCCCCTTTACCCAGTTCCTTCCCCTTATGATTCTTGTGTTAATCCCCATCTTTTCCAATTCAACTAATAATTTCCCTTGTGAAACTGTATCAAATGCTTTACTAAAATCCAGGTAGATTAGATCTACTGCATTTCCTTTGTCTAGAAATTGGTTGTCTTCTCAAAGAAAGAGATCAAGTTGGTCTGGCATGATCTATCTTTTGTAATACCATGTTGTATTTTGTTGCCATTACCGTTTACCTCAATGTTCTTAACTACTCTGTCTTTCAAAAAATTTTCTGAGATCTTGTATACTGTTGAGGTCAAATTATCAAGCCTGTAGTTTTCAAATATTATAGTAGTTTTGTAATATATAGATATAGAGAGAGTCTTAGTTACAACCAGGGCCGGCTCCAGGCACCAGCTTAACAAGCAGGTGCTTGGGGCGGCCAAAGGAGAGGGGCAGCATGTGCAGCAATTTGGGGGCGGCAGGTCCCTCACTCCCTCTAGGAGCGAAGGACCTGCCACTGAACACTGCCGCCGATCGCGGCTTTTTTTTTTCACCAATTGCCGCCGCCTGTCGTGATTGCGATCGCGGGGTTTTTTTTTGTTTTTTTTTGCTTGGGGCGGCAGAAATGCTGGAGCCGGCCCTGGTTACAACTGGCATTTCTGCGCATAGTATAGCAGGCAGACATCCAGCTGAAAAGCAATCTTTGTGACATCTGCTATATGAGAGCCCAAGTTTCATACCAAATTTGTACTTGGTAGAACATTAAAGCTATTTAATACATTAATTTTAAAAAAATATAATGCTGATGCAAAATGTAACAAATATTAAAGCTTTTCTTCTGATTGTTAAACCAATATTATAAAATATTATAAAAAGGTTGGAAACTGCTTTAGGAGGATATTTTTAAAGGCCCAAAGGGGAATTAGGCAGCCAATTCCCATAGATTGAATTGCCTTTAAAAAATCTTACCAATTTAGGCCCTGATTTTGTACCATTGATGTCAATGGGAATTTTGTCATTGAATTCAGTGGCAGCAAAATTGAGTTTAAAATTTCTTGTACTAGATTCCTGTATTGCTAGTGGCACGAATATGACATGGTATCATAGGCTCTAGCACTATGCTCAAAAATGCCAATTTTAATCCTTTTTTCATTTATCCCTGAGATGATCCTCACTCAGTGGTTGGTTGATTAGTTAGTGTCACCTAGTAGTCAGGGCTAAAGTCCATGACCTGCAGGAGGGCTGTTGGAAGAGGAGCGCAGGCCTTCCCATTCCTCCAAACTCCAACCCAGGGCCCTCTGAGGGCTATCAGTGATCTGACAGCCAAGGCTGCTTAAGGCTGCCCTCCTGGGCCACTTCCTATCCCCCCCTGCAATTGTCCCAAAGTTACCATCCCGGTTAAGGCCAGGTGAAGGGTGCCCGCTCACCACAAGGAACATTCTCGTGGCAGCATGCAGCATGATAGCTCTCTTTCTCAGGCGGCAACTGCCTTCTCCCATGCGATGGCCCACCCTCCTGGGCCAGCTCAGTCCAAGGCTTTTCCCCTGCTGGGATAGTCCAACAAAAAAGAAAGGGGATTACCAAAGTTCAGAGTTCATAGGAGGGGGAGAGCTGTCCTCTCCAGCTGTCTCTGTGGCAGGTCCTCCCTTCCCTCAGGGAGGGACCTTTAGACAGTTGTCTTCCCCTCACTCTCTTCTGCTGGAGCTGCAGATAACAGCTTAGCTCTCTTCCCTAATCTGCCATTAAATGAGTTGTTCCCCTGCCTTTAAACTCTTCCTTCAGTTGGAGCATTTGCTACAGGTGGAGCAGGATGCGGCTGGCTGGGCCCAGAGTAGTTCCTTAACCCCTTGTTGCCCAGTGTTGGGTTTGTACACCCCATCACAATCCCTTAAGAATAAATTGTGACGTACTTACTTATCTTGAAAATATTCCTTAATGGGTGTATTAATATGGCTACAGTAAACCCTTTTAGAAGCTTATCTGCTCCTACCCAATTCCCAAACTAGTTATTAAACATTATTGAGATAATATCATTTTAGTGTCCATAACCAAGTAGGGAGCTGGGAGCCACAGGCTCAACCACTAGGCTGTCTGGCGCTCCAGGCCGCCCATTACACATTCATAGTTTATGAAAAGGCACAGATTTTTAAACATTCCTCTACAATCGAGCTTGACATTTCTTTAGCTTCAGCTATATCAAAGGTGAGTCTTTCCGTCTCCTGTAGCATAATCTTTGCTACTCAACAGTTGTTTAGAGTAGAAGTTTTCCTAAATGTGAAACAGAGCAATTCCACTTTCACCATCATTAATTACTTATTTGAGAACCTCCTAACTTCTTTCAAGGGGCTTCAGAATAAATATGCCAGGAGGGAAAGAAAAATTATACAACAACCTGCAACTCAGGCACTTTTATTTGCATTAAAATTAGGTCCTCATTATTCACTTTGTCCCCAAGCCTGTTTAAAGAGTTACTATAATTGCCAGGTATTTCATTTTTCAGCATGATTTATAATTCTGTTATATTTAAATATAAATTGGATACTTATTTTAAATCCTCATGGAAAGAGGACACCAAAAGAAAAATAAAAAGTTAAGATAGCATAAAAATAATAGATTTTTGTTATATAAATGTTAGGCCTTAAAAGAAGTTACTCACCTTGTGTACTAACGATGGTTCTTCGAGATGTGTGTCCCTGTGGGTGTTCCACTCTAGGTGTATTTGCGTCCGTGCGCTGCTGATTGGAGAACTTCAGTAGCAGTGTCCATTGGGCCCGCATATGCGGTGTCTCTCCTCGTGCTGCGTCATGTGCGTGGGCTAATGGTCCTCAGTTCCTTCTCTACCACAGAATCATAAGCGAAAACTCCGAAGTTGAGGGGAGGAGGGAGGATAATGGAGCACCCATAGGGACACACATCTCAAAGAACCATTGTTACTGCACAAGGTGAATAACTTCTTCTTCAAGTAGTGTCCCTATGGGTGCTTCACTGTAGGTGACTCCAAGCAGTACCCCGCTTGGAGGGCTGGGACTTTGGAGTTGAGTTAGTAATAGATGATAGTACTGTGGAGCCAAAGATGGCATCAGAAGCAGCGTCCCCGGTGATCACATAATGTTCTGCGAAGGTGTGGACTGATGCCCATGTCGTCACTCTGCATATCTCTGAGATGGGGACACCTTAAAGAAGGCGACAGATGAGGAAGTGATCTCATGGAATGTGTACGGATCGAATCTGGAGGGTTCATGTTATGAATTTGGTAGCGCTGTCTGATGCAATTTGAGACCCACTTAGAGAGTTTTTGAACTGGTATTTCTGAGCCCTTAGATCTTTCCACCATAGAGAGGAATAGTCTAGGGGACTTACTGAAGGCTTTTGTCCTATTGAGATAGAATGCAAGGGCTGTTCTAACATCTAGGGTGTGTAGTATGGCCTCCCTATTGTCTCAGTGAGGTTTGGGGTAGAAGACAGGAAGGTGAATTGAGTGATTCATATGAAACGAGGAGGTCCCTTTAGGGATGAAGCTTGGATGCGGCCTGAGTGTAACCTTATCTGGGAAGAATATGTGTATGGGGGATGTGTCATCAGAGCTACTGTTTCCCCAACTTTTCTAGCTGAGATAATGTCTATCATAAAAACCTTTTTCATCGATAGGTATGCTAACGAACGGGTGGCCATAGGTTCAAAGGGGGACCTGGTCAGTCCTTTCAGCGTTAGGTCGCATGAGGGGGTAAGGAAGCTGAGGTTGAGGGAAGACATTTGTTATTCCCTTAAGGAACCTTTTAGTGGTTGGGTATGAATGTACTGAGTACCCTTCTATGGGTTGGTGAAATGCTATGATAACTGCCAGGTAGACCCTGAGATTGCTCAGGGATAACCCCGATCTTTTAAGGGATTAGGGGATATTCCAGAATATGTGGAAGAGTTGCTAACATTGGAGAGATTTATCGGGGCATGCACCAAATCTAAAACCTGGACCATTTCTGCAGGTAAGTTCATCATGTGGAGGATTTTCTACTATGTAGTAGAACCTCTTGCACTTCCTTTGAGTATGAGCTTTCTAGGTGCTGGAACCATATAGGAGTCATGCTTTGAGGTGGAGGACCCCCAATTTGGGATGTATGGCATGCCCTTTGTCCTAAGAGAGAAGGTGCAGGGTGGCCAGAAGAGAGATTGGTGGGTACATCACGAACTGCGTCAGGTAACGGTACAAGGTCTGTCCCGGCCACATGGGAGCAATTAAAATTACATGAGCTCCATCCATCTTTATCTTTATAAAGACCTTCAGCAAAAGAGGAAATGGAGGGAAGGCATAAAGAAGGTCCTTTTCCCACAGGAGGAGGCATGGAAAAGTGGCGATCTGTGGATGGTATTCCCCACCATAAGAACAAGTTGTGACATACTTGTGATCATGTGGGAATTTGAGACTGAGCTTGTCTGCTCTTGAGTTTTGCATGCTTGGGAGGTAAGCCACGGACAAGGTAATGTTCTGAGAGATGCACCAGTTCCATAGTTTCATTGCCTCCATGCATAGGGAGGGCGATCTGGCTCTTGACTGATGGTTGATATAATACATGTAGGTTATTTTGTCTCTTAGGATTTTCATACATGATCCTGTTATCAGTGGGAGGAAAAGGGCACAGACATTCCTGACCTCTCTCAACTTGAGGAGATTGATGTGCAGAGATATCTCCGCAAGTGACCATTTGCTTTGTGTTGTGAGACTGTTTAAATGCATGTCCCATCCTATGGGATGCGTTTGTGGTAAGGAGCGATGAAGTTGGAACCTCTAAGAAGGGGATGCATTGGCTGGGTTCTTCCACGAGACCAGGGAGTTCCTGATCCTGGTGGGCAGTAACAGGGGTATGTCCAGATTGTCTCTGTTCGGTCTGTAAACTGAGCTGAACCACAACTGTAGGCATCACATGTGGAGTTTGGCATGTGGAATCACCGCCATTCTTGCTGCCATATGCCCCAGGAGTTGGAGGAAGATTCCGTCTGGCACTTGAGGGCTGCATTGAACTGTGTCTATAAGTGAGACCAGGGATAGAAACCAGTCTTGAGGTAGGAAGGCTTTGGCCTGTACCTATCTAGATTGGCCCCTGTGAATTCCTGGGAATTGATCCGTAGGCCCAGTTCCATGAACAAGCATATTGCGGCTTCGGTGGCTCAACAAGCCCCCTAAAGTGATCGGGCTCTGAGGAGACAATGATCTAGGTAAGGGTAGATTATTATCTCCTGTGATCGTTGATGGGCGGCCCCACTGAGAGAAATTTGGAAAATGCTGTCAGGACCAATGAAAGAATGAAGGGGAGGACTCTGTATTGACAGTGGTCGTGTCCCAGAGTGAACCTGAGAGAAGGTCTGTGAGCTGGTAGTATTGAAATGTGCAAGTAGGCATCCTGTAGGTCGAGGGCCAAAAATCAGTCTCCCTGTTCCAATGATAGAATGATTGTTGACAAGATGACCATTTTGAACTTCTGAGCTTTGACAAACTTGTTGAGAGTTCTGAGGTCCAGAATGGATCTCCACCCTCCCTTTTTTGCATATTAGGAAGTAACAAGAGTAGGACCCATTGCCTCATAGATGTTGAGGTACTGGTTCTATGGCTCCTAACTGCAGGAGGCAATTTATTTGCTGCTTTGGTAGACTTTTGTGAGAAGGGTACCTGAAGAGGGACAGAGAAGGGTGTTGTGGAGGGGATGGGGAGGGAGAAGTGGATGGAGCAACCAGATCTGATGATCTCTGGGACACATCTGTCCAACGTTATGCACTCCCAGGCACTGTGAAATGCTGCCAAAGGGTGACCAAATAGGTGCATGGGCACCGGTAGTAGTGGGGAGAGGTCTTGCAGCTCCTCAACCTGCCCGTCAAAAGTGGTGCTTAGGGCCAGGTGGTTGGGTCAAGAATTGGGAGCTGGAAGGCTTCCATTTTGAGAATTTCCCCTTTTTCCTTTGAGGCTCATAGTGCTGTTGTGATGGGAATTGGGATGAATAAGGCCTTTGTTGGTATTGAAGGCCAAAACATCTCTTTTGCCCTGGCGTGTAGATTCCCAGTGACCCTGAGAGTGGACCTGGAATCCTTCAAGGAGTGGAGAGAGGCATCGGTCTTTTCGGCGAAGAGCTTCACCCCCTCAGAGGGGAGGTCCTCCACTGTGATCTGTGCCTCCTTCAAGAGGTGAAGCCATGACGCCTGTCTCATCACCACAGCTGTGGAGATGGTCCTGGCAGTGGCAGCTGTGTTGGCAGCATCGAGGGCTGAATTCACATCTGCCTATGATGGGATTCCTTACTCCTTCCTCTGAAACCTCTGGTGGGCCACTGTTGGAAACAGAATATTAGACTACATGGACCAGAGCTCTGATTCAGTATAGCAATTCTATGTCCCCTATGTCCCTACAATTGTCTTGTAACCACTTTCAAGAAAAACTGGGTTGTGTGAAGACCCCCCTTATCCTACAATGAAGGGTGGATCGGCCATAAGTGCCTGCAATTCAGTCATCAGAATCAAGTGGTAGCAATCAGAAATGCTGTTTTAATGCACAGATGAAATAAAGAACAGTCTGGCAATGGTTCAGAGTGTCCATTTGTGTTGTGAGAACCAAATTAAGGTCTCATGTAGGAAGTGATTGTCTTTCTTGGGAATATGTATGGTCCAAACCTTTCATATTAGGATGAGGAAGCATAAATTACCCTTGAATGAGTGGGTGACAAGTGGGGATGTATCTGACAAATATATGTTGGTGGTAGATATAGAATGCATGAAATTCATGTAATGACAAATATCTGCATATAAGTATTTGATTAGGTCTTATGAGATGTATTTGTTGCACTTATGGTGAGCTCTGTAAGTCCATCCATATATGAGAGTGTCAGCTTCCATGCTCTAACTATGGGGAGTCTTAATTCAGGGTTTTGGAATCTGACCTCATTGTTGAGACAAAAGTTTGGCTACTCTATGACGATTCAGAGCAGCAACTCTTCTCTCAGACCAGGAAGATATGAATACCATCACTGACAAGCTGGGGCTACTAAAATTCCTTGACCCTTGTCCTGTCTTTTTCTTTCTCTAAAATTAAGATCCCAGTGGAACCAGAGAGAATGCATATAAAAGTGCTATCTACAGCATCCCTTACAAGTTGGTAGGGGATCCTCCATAAGGCAATTTGTGTTCTTGCCTTCCCTGATACAATACAGAGAGCATTTGGTATTATGTTCTTTTGCAAACATCTATTTTCAGATGGCTTATTTCTGAAAGGTGAGGTTCACCAACATCTCCTTCACAGACTACTTGTGTTGATCCTAAGGCTTGTGACTGAGATAATCTGTTAACACATTTTTCTTTCCTGCTAGGGCTAGGTGAACAAGAAATGGGAAAACAGTATGATGAAAGCCCTCTTCCAAAAAGACCTTCCTAACAGAATGCACGGGACTTGTAATTCAGTTAGGAATTGCAGCTACATGGTCTTTGTGAACTTGAACCACTCAGTGTTGCATCTTTGGCAGAAAAGTCATTAGTATGACATACTACCTTTAACTTCAGGACATTGGTATGTATTCTTGATTCCCTGACACGTTCAGTGTTCTTAAATCTCAGATATGGCAAACATGATCTCTACTGTTGCAGAGGTATTTGTGCATATCGTGACTTTGGATACCAAAGGAGGGAGGAAAGGAATGCTGTACTGAGGCATTATGACTGAGGCATTGTCCACCACAGAAATGAGTCCAATATTTCTGGATGCGTGGTCAACTTTTTAAATAATATTGCTGTTTGCTTTGTAATGTGCATTCATTTAAATTCAACAAAGATTCTCATTTGTAATCCTGGTACGAGAGGTCACCTGAGTGCTTGAGGTAATGAAAATATAAGAACGTAAGAATGGCCATAGTGGGTCAGACCAATAGTCCATCTGGCCCAGTATCCTGTCTTCTGACATTGGCCAATGCCAGATGCTTCAAAGGGAATGAACACAGCAGGGCAATCATCAAGTGATCCATCCCGTCATCCAGTCCCAGCATCTAGCAGTCAGAGGCTTAGGGACACCCAGAGCATGGGGTTGCATCTCTGACCATCTTGGTTAATAGTAATTGATGGACCTATCCTCCATAAATTTATCTAATTCTTTTTTGAACCCAGTTATAATTTTGGCCTTCACAACATCCACTGGCACTGAGTTCTACAGATTGACTGTGTGTTGTGTGAAGTATGGGGACACCTGGAGTCCCAACAGATGTAAAAATGTTCTCATTTGGAGCTATTGGATTCTTGATGAGAGCAGATGTGAAAGGCATTCTTGGTTGGTATTTATGTACTACCATAATAAACAAGATTAATAATTAATAATCTGGAATGTTGTGAAACCTCTTCTTTAGGCCAGGAGGGCTTTTAATTGGAAACATTTAATACTGCTCCTAAAAAGCCCTAGATAGTGATTCTTCAATCTAACAAGTTTTGTTTAAAGTATAGCTAGATTGCAAAAGAAATGCCTTGTTGTTAGTTGTGATGTAGTTCTTTTTGGAGGGTGAATGTATTTCCATTAAAGTTGGTTCTGCACCTGAATCCATCTCTCTGACTAGCGTAATTTCTTAGTTGAACATATGTGACCTAGATTTTGTATTAAAGCAAAACTGACAATTCATTTTCAGAGATAAGCTTAAGCCTTGAGATATTTGAAGATAAGGGTAGATCAGTGTTCTGATTCCTTGCTGAGCTGCCACTGCAGCTAGGAATTTTGTGGATATACAGTTCTGTTGCTAGTCCACAAGGAAGGCGCTTTTATTGGTAAGTGGTCCTGGACTACACACAAGTGAAGGTGTTTCTGATGACACTGTCTGATTGAGATGTGTAAACAGATCTCTCAGATCAAGACCTTTAAACCAGTCATAATATAATATATTATATGGAGATATACCTATCTCATAGAACTGGAAGGGACCCTGAAAGGTCATTGAGTCCAGCCCCTGCCTTCATTAGCAGGACCAAGTGCTGATTTTGCCCCAGATCCCTAAGTGGCCCGCTCAAGGATTGAACTCACAATGCTGGGTTTAGCAGGCCAATGCTCAAACCACTGAGCTATCCCTCCCCTCCCACAAGGGAGGAAGGAAGGAAGGAAGGGATGATAGATGTTAATCTCATCAAACAGAATTTCTTGATAAACGTTCAAATCTCTCAAGCCCATTTTGGGATGTGGCCTCCCTTCCTTTTTGGGATAAGAAAACAGTGGGAATTCCTTCCCTCAATTCTGTATGGAACTTTTTCTATGACTTTACAATAATTGTCAACAATTTTCTCATTTGAAGGATTCCTCAAAAGAGATAGAGAAAAAGGATAGGAGGGTAGCATGAAGTGGAATTTGAAAGCATGCTTTTTTTCAATCACTTCTAGCACTCTGTCTGAAATAATCTGGACAAATCTGAATTGTAGACATGGTTAGAAGAATTTCACTACACAAAATAGTCATCAACAAATACAAGCAGAATTGTTAATGTTAGTTTCCATACACAATTATGGTGTGTGTTATTATGCAGCAGTTTCCATACACAAATTCAACAAAATTACTCCTAAGAAAGAAGATACTGGTGTATGCATGATTGAATATTTAGAGAACCAGTATTTACTTTTTTTCAACATGAGTATCAAGGGAACGGAATTCCAACTTGGATATTTACATGCTACTTACATAAAACTCTCACTGGAGCTTTAAATTCAACTATTCATCACTTCCCCTTAAAAACAAATAAAACTGGTGTTGTGTTTCTGGCAAAGAATTGCTACCACATTTTCAGTGTGGAGGAGGCTGCAGTCAGTTGTTGGTGAAGTGATCTTACTTTTGGAATCCTTCAGAAGGAAAAGTGCTATATAAATAATTTTTGAACATATATAAAATCAAAAAGGAAGATGAAATAATTTTCGAAGTGTTTTCTCATGATCACTTCAGATCAACCAGCAAGAACTGGTTGACCATGTAACAGAAATAAAGCATATTCTTCTTCGAGTGCTTGCTCATATCCATTCCATTAGGTGTGCGCGCGCCGCGTGCACGATCGTCGGAAGATTTTTACCCTAGCAACACCGGCGGGTCGGCTGTGGAGCCCCCTAGAGTGGCGCCTTCATGGCGCTGAATATATACCCCAGCCGACCCGGCGCCCCCTCAGTTCCTTCTTACCGCCCCTGACGGTCGTTGGAACTGTGGAGCGCGGCGTAGCTGTTCTCCACTCTCCCTAGCTTACTTGATCATTCAGAGTTATAGTTATAGTTGTAGTTCTAGTGTTTATAGTTAAATAGTTTTTAAAATTGTTATAGTTGTATTGTAGTTCAGGGGGTTAAGGGGGTCGTCTCCCCCTTTCTCCCCCGGCCGCGGGCCCGGGCTCATGCCCAACGCTCCCGGCTTCAAGCAGTGCGCCTCCTGCGCTAAGCCTATGCCAACGAGCGACCCTCATGACTCCTGTTTGAAGTGCCTGGGAGAGTCCCACCAAACAGACAAATGCAAGATCTGTAAGGCCTTCAAACCAAGAACCAAGAAGGAGCGGGACTTTCGGCTCAGGCAACTCCTAATGGAGGCGGCACTTAGCCCGGACACTCCTTCCACGGGCCAGACTTCGGTGCCTAGCACTTCGGTGCGCAGTGCCCCGGCGGCACCGGCTATGACGACCACACGAGTGGCGTCAGATAAGCCTCCCCGGCACCGGACCTCGTCGGCACCGCAAACACAGCAAGTGCCGCGGCGCCGGTCATTATCCCCAGGGCATAAAAAAGCCCATAAGACGGGGACGTCCGCGCCGAAGACACCGGCTCCCCCAGTGCCGGGGGTAGAGCCGCGTCCGCCGATGGAGCATCGGAAACAGGCTCCTCCAGCACCGTCGACTCCGGCGCCGAGGCCGTCGAGTCCGGTGCAAATAGCGTCTCCACCGAGGCCGGCGGTGATACAGTGTCTCCCGTCGACTCCAGAGACCTTCGCGGCGGCGAGAGACTTGATAGCTCTCACGGAGCCGGCACCGCCTCAACCACCGGCACCGACTGCACCGTTGACTCGCCCGGTACAGTCAAGAGGGAAACCTGCCTTGATGCGCCCTCCATCACAAGGGCTGGAACCTCGGCGCCGATCCAGGTCCCGAAGCAGGTCCCCACGCCGCTCGCAGTCCCGGCACCGAACGTCTCGGCACCGGTCGTACTCGCGGTCAAGATCTTCTTCGCGGCACCGCTCTACGTCTCGGCACCGATATGATCGTCGGCACCGGTCAACGTCGAGACGTAGTTCTCGGCACCGCCACGCTCGACGCTCGACGCCGAGGAGCCGATCCCGGCACCGGGCATACTCTAGGTCCTCGTCGAGGTCCAGATCCGATTCCCGGCACCGACGAGGTCATCGGCACCGGTCGCGGTCCCGGCACCGATCGCCGGCACCGCACAGAGATAGATCATCTCCGGACCGGCACCGTGCGGCACCGCAGACCACGGGGATCATTCCATCTTTCACGGCACCGCCATGGCCGTCAAGATCAGCGTCTCGATCCTCAGAGGACCTGTCGAGATCGGCATACCCCCCTCAGGGGCAGGCCGAGGAACGAGACTTGGGCCATTGGCAGGAGAGGGCAGAGGACCACCCTCATGGACCATCTCACTGGTCGTTTTGGACCCCGTGGGCGTACCACCAGGAGCAAGGGGCTCCGTTACCATCGACCTCTCGCTCGGGTCACTCGGTCAGAAGGGCCCCAGAATCCACCATCTCTCGGCCTCCGCCTGGAGGCGTAGAGGCTTCTGTGTCCACACCACCCGACACCGTGGACCCAAGTGCCGGTGATGCTCCGACCCAAGACCAGGGGGACCGGGACCCCCCCTTGGATCCACTACCACCAGAGGCGTCCTCCTCCTCCTCTCCGGATGAGGCAGTGGCGGGCAGTTCATGCACGGGTCCCCCTCCGATAGATCTTCGGGCTCACCAGGATCTCCTGCGCAGAATGGCCCGTAACATGGACCTGCAGACGGAGGAGATAGTGGAGGTGCACGACCCGATCGTGAACATCCTTGGATCGGATGCCCCTTCGAGGGTGGCGTTACCCTTGATCCGCACGATCCAAACGAACGCGGATACGATATGGCAGACTCCTGCCTCCATTCCACCCACTGCGAGAGGGGTGGAAAGGAAATACTTTGTCCCATCTAAAGACTATGGGTATTTGTACACACACCCCCAACCGTGCTCACTGGTGGTGGAATCAGTGAATGCACGAGAGCGCCACGGCCAGCAGGCTGCAGCGCCAAAATCAAAAGAGGCTAAGCGGCTTGATCTGTTCGGCCGTAAGGTTTACTCAGCCGGAGGGCTACAACTTAGAGCGGCGAATCAACAAGCGCTACTGAGCCGCTACAATTTCAACTCCTGGAACTCTATGGGGAAGTTTAAGGAGTTGATTCCCCAAGAGTCCAGGGAAGAGTTTGGAGCCATGGTTGAGGAGGGTAAGAAGGTGGCTCGGACCTCCTTACAGGCCTCCCTGGACATAGCGGACTCGGCCGCAAGGACCCTGGCCACAGGTATCGCTATGCGTAGGACCTCCTGGCTCCAAGTTTCGGGTTTGCCCCCTGAATTACAGCAGACCCTACAGGATTTGCCCTTTGAAGGACAGGGGCTGTTCTCGGAGAAGACGGACTCTCGATTACAGAGCCTCAAAGACTCCAGGACAATCATGCGCTCCTTGGGGATGCATGTTGCGGGTCCCCAGCGCAGACCATTTAGGCCCCAGCCTCAACGGTTTTACCCCCCTCCACCTCGTCAGAGACAGGACCCTGCCAGAAGGCGAGGGCGAGGTGGTAGGAGAAGATGGGCTGGCCCTCAACCTGGTCAAAACCAAGGGCCACCAAGACCACCTTCAGGTCCGAGACAGAACTTTTGAAGGTGCGGTCGAGGACGGCGCCCCAGTCATCCCCCAGGATCCAGCTCCCTCCTTTCGGGATCGCCTCTCCCACTTCCACCGTGCTTGGTCCCTTATAACTTCGGACCGTTGGGTCCTCCGCACGGTGGAGAGGGGATACGCTATCCAGTTTTCTTCTATCCCCCCCTCCCACCCCCCTTCCCCGTCCCTCTTCAGGGACCCTTCTCACGAGCAACTTCTTATGCAGGAGGTTTCTACGCTCCTGGCCATGGGGGCTATAGAGGAGGTTCCGATAGAGTTAAGGGGCAGGGGATTTTATTCCCGTTACTTCCTGATCCCCAAGTCCAAAGGAGGTCTGCGGCCCATCTTGGACTTGCGCGGACTCAACAAATTCGTAGTAAAGTTGAAGTTCCGCATGGTCTCTTTGGGGGCCATCATCCCTTCCCTCGATCCTGGAGACTGGTTCGCCGCCCTCGACATGAAAGACGCATACTTTCATATCTCAATTTACCCACCTCACAGACGTTTCCTGCGATTCGTGGTAAACACGGTGCACTACCAATTTACAGTACTTCCCTTCGGCCTATCCTCGGCCCCAAGGGTGTTCACGAAATGTATGGCGGTCGTGGCAGCGTACCTTCGTCGGCAAGGGATACAGGTGTTCCCGTACCTAGACGACTGGCTGGTGTGCGGTCGCACCAAGGAGCAAGTTCAAGCTTACGTCCACAAAATAGTGCACACATTCAGCGAGTTGGGCATCCTACTCAACAAGGACAAATCCACTCTAGAACCTACCCAGAGAATAGAATTCATCGGCGCAGTTCTAGACTCCAGTCGTGCACAAGCCATCCTGCCAGACAATCGCTTTGGCACCATCACGAACCTCATTCAAGGGCTCAAGGCCTTCCCAACTACCACGGTGAGGTCGTGCCTCACCCTGCTGGGTCACATGGCTTCCTGCACGTACGTAACCAGGCATGCCAGACTTCGACTTCGCCCGCTTCAAACTTGGGTGTCATCAATATACCGTCCACATCGGGACAGCCTGAACATGGTGGTCACGGTCCCGAACTCGATCCTGGCCTCCCTCACCTGGTGGCTAGATCACAATGTGGTCTGCGAGGGGATGCCATTTCACGCCCCACAACCCTCCCTGCACCTGGTCACAGACGCGTCATCTCTGGGGTGGGGCGCCCATCTCAACAAACACCATACCCAGGGCCTGTGGACTGCATCCCAGTTAGCCCTACACATCAATGTTCGGGAACTGATGGCGGTACGCCTGGCGTGCCAGGCATTCCTCAGTCTCCTACGTGGCCGCTGTGTGTTAGTTCTCATCGACAACACCACGGCCATGTTCTACATCAACAAACAAGGAGGAGCACGTTCGTCAATTCTATGCCAAGAGGCCATTCGCCTGTGGGACTTCTGCATCGCCCACTCAATCCATCTCACGGCATCGTTCCTCCCTGGAGTCCAGAACACTCTAGCGGACCGGCTCAGCAGGTCCTTCCAAACGCACGAGTGGTCTATCCGTCCGGACATCATACATTCCATCTTCCAGAGGTGGGGGTTTCCCCAGATAGACCTGTTTGCATCTCGAGACAACAGGAAGTGCCACGTGTTCTGCTCCCTACAAGGTCGAGCTCCGGGCTCCCTCTCGGACGCCTTTCTGCTTCCCTGGAAAGACCACCTGTTTTATGCCTTCCCTCCGTTTCCTCTGGTCCACAAGGTGCTGCTCAAACTGCGCAGAGACCAGGCACGGGTAATTCTGATCGCTCCTGCGTGGCCGAGACAACATTGGTACACCACACTGTTGGAGCTCTCGGTTCAGACACCGATCCCGCTTCCGTTGGATCCGGATCTCATCTCTCAGGACCACGGCCGGTTGCGTCACCCCGACCTCCAATCACTCCACCTCACGGCGTGGCTGCTCCATGGTTCACCCAGGCAGAGCAGCAATGCTCGCACTCTGTGCAACAGATTCTACTGAGCAGTAGGAAGCCCTCAACACGGACCACGTACCTGGCCAAATGGAAGCGGTTCTCCTGTTGGTGCGAACAACGAGCCACATCCCCGTTGCAGGCACCCATTCCCCTCATTTTGGACTATCTCCTCTCCCTAAAACAACAGGGGTTGGCGATTTCCTCAATTAGAGTTCACCTGGCCGCTATATCGGCCTTTCACCCAGGGGAACTCGCGTCCTCGGTATTCTCTAACCCGATGGTCGTTAGATTCCTCAAGGGCTTAGACCGGACGTACCCTCAACATCGTCAGCCCGTCCCGACGTGGGACCTCAACCTGGTTTTCTCCAAGCTCACAGGTCCTCCATTCGAACCACTAGCCACCTGTTCACTTTTGTACCTATCCTGGAAGACAGCCTTCCTCGTAGCCATCACCTCAGCAAGGCGCGTTTCTGAACTCAGGGCGCTTACATCCGAGCCCCCTTATACAGTTTTCCATAAGGATAAAGTGCAGCTTCGTCCACATCCTGCCTTTCTCCCTAAGGTGGTTTCTCCTTTTCATATCAACCAGGACATATTTCTCCCGGTCTTTTATCCCAAACCACATGCCACTCGCCAGGACCAACGTTTGCATTCCCTGGACGTACGAAGGGCCCTGGCCTTCTATATTGACCGCACAAAGCACTTTAGAAAGACGACGCAACTCTTCGTTGCAGTGGCCGACCGAATGAAAGGCTCACCGGTCTCCTCACAACGCCTATCCTCCTGGATTACGTCTTGCATCCGGACTTGCTATGACCTGGCAGGTGTCTCAGCACCACACCTCACCGCTCACTCGACGAGGGCCCAAGCCTCCTCGACTGCTTTCCTGGCACATGTTCCGATACAGGACATTTGTAGAGCGGCGGTTTGGTCATCAGTCCACACGTTTACAGCTCACTATGCACTAGTGCAGCAGTCCAGGGACGATGCTGCCTTCGGATCAGCGGTTTTGCACACAGCATTGTCTCACTCCGACCCCACCACCTAAGTTGGGCTTGGGAGTCACCTAATGGAATGGATATGAGCAAGCACTCGAAGAAGAAAAGACGGTTACTCACCGTTGTAACTGTTGTTCTTCGAGATGTGTTGCTCATATCCATTCCAAACCCGCCCCCCGTCCCCGCTGTCGGAGTAGCCGGCAAGAAGGAACTGAGGGGGCGCCGGGTCGGCTGGGGTATATATTCAGCGCCATGAAGGCGCCACTCTAGGGGGCTCCACAGCCGACCCGCCGGTGTTGCTAGGGTAAAAATCTTCCGACGATCGTGCACGCGGCGCGCGCACACCTAATGGAATGGATATGAGCAACACATCTCGAAGAACAACAGTTACAACGGTGAGTAACCGTCTTTTATAAAGAGACATAAATCACATTCATATCAACCAAAAGAACCTGGGCATCATTGTATAATATAGCCCATAGTTGAGAACAATTAATTGGCATAAAATCTTCTCTGAATAAAAAGGTGTTAAAGGCATACATTAATAAAATAACTTCATTAAATGAAATCAGTTTACTGCCTATCAGAAAAACATTCACAAGATTGTGCCCAATGTAACTACTATTCATCTGTTTTTTTCAAAATATTTGTTAAGATCATTAAGATTTTCACCAACAGTTACAAAGCAATATACTCATCAACAACCAATACCCAGGAAGAGAATATCATGCCATCCTGATCTATAGCATTGCTGAATCTCTCTGGCTGGTACATAAGCAGAGATATTATGGTGCTGTTCTTTTCAGCGGGCCTGGTACCCAGTGACACTGCACCCAGCTGTAGAGCAGAACCTTATTAAAAGATGAGAGGTCTTTTTGTTGCTTTTCTTTGCATTACATTTTTTGCTGCTTTAGCCTGGTAATATATATCTAATATGTAAAGTGTTCAATCATAGTATTGTTCTGTGTATTCAGCTGGAGGAAGACAAGGTGTTTATTTTAATTTTTTTAATACAAATTCAGGATGGCTGCTGAATATAGCTGTTCAATGCTTTAGATAATCATGAGTTGTTAAATGGATGATCCTAAATAGCTATTAACACTGTGTTCTGTTTTGAATTGAGTAAATGGAATGAGTTAGTGGTCTAACTGGCAATTTAGACTATCTAGACCAGTTTCCCAAACTACAGCATATGGGCAATGTGTGATTCTTGGAGAGTAAGTTGATCACATAGGTGACATCTTGATTCAAATGAAATCAACGGGAGTGTTCTCATTAATCAATGGTTCAGGATTTCATCCAGTGTTGGCTCTTCTTGTTTCCAGCTGCTAAACTGCTTTACAATACAGATAAATGTACACTTTCCAATTTTACTTTTCCAAGTAATTGTTGTAAATGGCCAAGAGATGTTACATGATTGTGAATGGAAGAGAAGTTGAACCACAAAACTCTTTCATTTTTAAATGTTTGGGAAACACTCATCTACCTAGAACCACTATATTCCAGCAGTTTGGATTTGGCCCTTCCCTCCAAGGGAGAACCATGATATTTACTAGATATGAATCCTTCAGATAGGGCCTTAAAAAATTGCTGTCTGGATGTTAGATATCCCAATGATGCTTTTTAAAAAAAGTTTCTGCTTATTCACCTGCCCTTATATCACCCCTATTAATTTTTATGGTTTTACAACCATATTTTAAAAAATATTTTTAATTTGTGAGATACATTATGTAGATAGAAAGTAAAAATCTATGTTTAATGTCAGTTCTTAAAAAAGAGGTGATAGTTCACCTGCAGAAAGCATGCACATACAAAATAATGGCTATACATACATACATACTTGGTATAATTTTACATTTTGGCCCATAAAGGGGGAAGGTCAACATGAAACTTACTCCACTCAAAAAGTGGACCAGATTTCAGTCTAGTACCTAAGACACCCTGCGGGGTTTTCGGCCACACAAACAGGGGGAAATGACTGACAACATAGGGGAAAGAATGAAATTGTAAAGTGCTCTCAATTGCCCAAAGTAAATTGGGAAAAAAAATTATAATTTTTCAGTTCAGTAACCTGAGGCGTTACTTGTAACTTTATTAGGTTAAACACTTTCAGAATGAAGTGTGATTTAAGTTAGATGGATCTCTAATACTTCAACTATAACAAGAGGTCATGAAACCTAGTGAGAGAGATTTTCGAAAGCACCAAAGAGATTTAGGCAACAAGTCCTATTTAAGGTGAATTGGATGTGTGCACCTAAACCTCTTAGGTGCTTTTAAAAATCCCTCTTAAAATTTAAGGAAGGTTAGTTTATACTTTTCTGGATTATTAGTATTATTTTTTCTGTCGTAAACAGCTTAAGAAATCTATCCATTTTTAAAAAATATTTTCACATTCAAAATGTGCATTTCCTAGAGACAAATACAGCTCCAAACCATAAATCAGGGAATTAATTTAATTTTTGTTGGAAGAGGCACCCCTTATCTACCAGAAAGTTTCTCCAGCCACACTCCAGTGTTATGTACCTTCTTTATGTGGTTTATCCCACCCTTCTCATAATAAAGTAATTTAGGAAAACTAATAGGTATTTAACATTTTATTCAATATAAAATACCCCAAAAATCTATAAAGAACTAAGCAATCACATTCTGTACAATAGATATATCTATGATAAACTAGTAGACCAGTACACTGTATCCAAACAGAAGTCAAAGAACCAATTACAAATTACTACATACAGATAACCAGTAGCAGATACATTTGTTTCCAAGTAAGATAATGTACTTTAGTAGCAAAATAGATTCAAAGTAGTAATGTTCTGTTGCCTTCAAGGAGGACTGTTTCTCCTCTGTAATAACAGAAAAATTACCTATTAGATTACAAACTCATGTTGGGGAAAGAGGCCTCATTCCATGAGCAAGATTTTCAGAAATGACTATTCATGAGTGCTTCAATTTTTGAGTGCCCAATTGCTGACATCTTAAAGAAGCCTAGTTTTCAGAAAAAGATGAGGAGCACCCACACTCCAAAAACAGTCTGGGAGTTTGAAGAAACTAGAAGGATTAGCTAAATTGCAACCCGTTTTACTAACCTCAGCTGTAATCATTTATTACTTTGTGGCATGGGTGTACATAGCACATTAGAAAGGGCAAAATCTACTGGTGTAGAAGTGAGTGCAGCTCTATTAACTTAATATATATATTATATAATATAACAAATTATTTGATCAGCTATGATTTTGGGGCTAGATCACCAGCATGTTATTTATACACACACACACATATATATATATATATATATATATTTATCTGGAGAATTGTCATTATAGTAGTCATATTTAAAAATAGACAATTGTATGTAATTATTCTTTTAAAACTATAGCATTTTTGGTCTGTAGCATTAGAAAGATTTTGACTGTCACAATTACATAGCTTTTGTCTCCATAGTTAGTGAACAAGTAATGCTAGTCAGCACTCTCCTTTAAAAATTAAAATCTAGAGTTTTGCATATGCTAATATAATGTTAAGGGTAGCATGACTAGAATAAAGTTTGTCCATATTGTGTTTGAAAGACTAAAGACTTTAAGGACTAAAATTTTAAAAATCATGTTCCTACTTTTAGGTACCCAGTTCTGACAGTTTTGGCCTGGAATCCATTTTTTATTCGTCATAGTNTATATATATATATATATATGTGTGTGTGTGTATAAATAACATGCTGGTGATCTAGCCCCAAAATCATAGCTGATCAAAATAATTTGTTGCAAATAATATTAATTTCAAATGTGGACATTTTTCGATTATTCAAGCAGCTTTAATATTTGAGCAGGAAATGTACAGAATACTTGAGAGCAAGACATTCTGGCCTCGATTCTCCAACTCCTCACCCTTACCCATGTGAGTAGTCCCACTGAAATGAGATTTACTCATGTAATCTTATTCAGATTTTATTCACTTATAATCAGTAGATAATTCCTAAGAGTAAGACTGCAAGTTGTGCCATAAATTAGACAAACACATAGTGACAAGTTGGTTAGGGATACAGGGGAGGACAGACATGTAAGCAGTGAAAGAGAACATGGCCCTTGGAAGAGCTTTTTAAAAATCTAATAATAGTAGGTCATATGAGGAGCTTTGTTCTGTATATTTGTTTGTTACTTCCTTATAATTAGAGTAGGAGTATATGGCTCTGGAGAGCATGTAAGTGGTAGAAAATGAACCAAAATAAATGCATTCTGAAAAGAAGAAAATTTATCTGGCCCACAGGAAGAGGGAGGCTGTTCAAGGAGAAGAGGACAGCTTAAAACGGGCAGGTGAGAGAGCAGGGAACAGAGAGCCTTAAGTAAGAGGAGAATGGGAGTATGATCTACTTGTAAACTTTTATAACAGTCTGTATGGTCAGGATAAATTACTGGAGTGTAAAGTGGGAGAATGGATAATTAGGAATTTAATATTTAAAACTACCATCCCTAGGACTATGTTTGAAGCAGAATACCCATTTGTGAGCCAGAAGATCTCATACATACCACATTAATTCCAGGCTATTTTCTATAATCTGAAAGCACAATATAAGACATATATAAGATATTAAAGAGACATCCAGCACAGAGCTGTGCATAATCTTTGCTGAGAGATGATTTGAACTCAAGTTTTATTTTATTGTGTGGGTTTGTGCTTCAAACACTTTACGTAGCTGCAGCTAGATCTACACATTGGACTGTGTTTTGTCATCTGCCTTCTCGAGACTTGATGAAAGCATAAGCAGCAACTCTAAAACACAGTGGAGTAATTAGTTTTTATTATAGATACTTATTAGTGTGAATATTTTGTTATTTATCACTATACACAGTTGATAGATCAAAAAATCCAAATATTGACTGAAGTATTTCTGTTAGCTAGCTAGGAGATACTGTGGTACATTTAACTGCTAAGGGCAATAAATGTTGATTTAAAAAAAAAGTCAATGTCCACTATACAAAGTAGGAAACAAAAAAGAGAAACAAGACTGGATTCAAAAGATAGGTACCCATGTTCTCCTGTTTATTAGGCTTGAGTCTCTCTTATAGACACTAATTTTAACCCCTCTAAGGAAGACAGGATGAAGAGGTGCTAAAGTAAGCTATAATGAGAGCCTTTGCTTAACAATCCAATAGCTTTATTTAAAAATAATAGTATATCCAACAGTAGCTTCCATGTTGCCAGAGATGATAATGTGCCTTGCCTACATCTGTCCCTGGTGCAGACATATCTGGGTAGCAAGATAAGGTTGTTTTCTGGGAACATGGAGCACTTAAAGGGACACAACTTGACTTTTTAATAGACTAAGCTCTATAATTTTTCTATACTATTAAGAAAGGTTCTATATTGTCCTCATTTTCTCCCCAAAAAACTTTCTTGAAAAATTAAGGGTTTTTCTACTCTGGTTTATGTTGAGAAGGGTCTTTGGGCAGGCGTGACAGGATTGGAGTTACTTTGTTATCCCCTGAAGTAGCTGGGTGTTAGCTCCCTACCACCACCAGCCTGCCAGCCATTCTAGCACTCTACTCCAGGCTATGTCAGCCCTGTCTTTACCTTGCAGGTTAACAAGTGCCCAGGTCCCTTGAATCGTTCCCCTGTGATATCCAGCCCCTTATACTGGCTACTCACAGAAATCCCAGATTCTCTGCTCCTAAGTGAATCCAAGTTTATGAGTTTTACCTTGAATCATCGCACCTATCTAACTAGGACCATACCAATTTCACAACTGTGAAAAACATTTCACAGACTGTGAAGTAAGTCCTTCCCCGTGAAATCCAATCTCCCCCCGTGCTTTCGGGAGCGCTCCAGTCGAGGGCTCCTAGCTGCTAGTCCCAGCCAGATTGGGCAAGTACAGGACTTGTTCTTCCCTAGCAGTTGCTTTCAGTGGGGAGATCAGACCAACTTTCAGAGGCAGTGCAGAAGTGAGGGCAGTACACCCTCACTTCTGCACTGCAGCAGCCCAGGAACTTCCTGCAGCCAGGGAAGGTACCTGGACATGGGTCTGATATCCTCACAAGAGTAGCAGTGCAGGGGAAGAGCAAGTTCTGTCACTCCCCAGCCCGGCCAGGTGTCAGGCTTGGGGCTTCCACCCCCATGGCATCTTCCAGGGCTCCAGGCACCAATTTCTCCAGGGTGTCCTCAAATTGGCTGGGTGTCCTGGGCATGAGCCCTGTGGGCCCGTGCATTAATTTGCTACTGGCTGGGACTAGCAGTTAGAAGTCCCTGGCTGGGATGCTCCCAGTAGCACGGGGGAGATCAGACTCACCTCCACCTACAGAAGCCTCCTCCAGCTGCAGGAAGCTCTGTGGCTGCTGCCTTCAGAGCCTAGCTCTGAAGGCAGTACGGAAGTGAGGGTGACAACAGCCCTCAACAGCTCTGGAACCCACTTTTGGGTTGGGACCCCACTGTGAAATTTCAGCTGTAAATGTGAAATTGACTAATTTTTCCCTAGGGTCATGAAATTGACCAGAATGGAACTTGAATTTGGTAGGGGCTGATATGTAACACACAGCATTTATAATAAAACAAAAGTTTTTTTTAAAGCAAGAATGGATAGTTAATGAGAAACAAGGGTCATGGAAACAAATGGTTACAATATAAAACAAAATAATAAAACACAAACTAGGACCTACACTTATAAATAGATACCCTTCCTATTTAATAAAGTAGTCCCCCTAAAAAGGTCAGTCTGACAGAGAGCTGGCTGGTTTTCCAGGAACCAATCTTTTATGAAATACCTCCACTCAACAAAATGTCTCCTCAGTGAATGGATGCAAAGTGTCTTTCTCCACCCTGTGACATATTGAATCAGTCTTTTGTCTTTATAACAGACTGGGGATCGCCATTTCTGTGAATAATGTTCCCTTTTTATCTCCACATGGTTTCGAATGTTTGCAATGGTCTTTAATGGTTTTGACTGTTAAGAGATGGGGCCACGGTATTGAGCCTGGCATCATATCACCAGCTAACCAGGGTGAGTTGACAACTCTCTCCTGATTGAACGGGCCATCACTGAGACAGATGATTCCCTAGTGACTAATTTCCAATTCAAGATCATCAGGCATAATTTTCAATATAATTACATTATTCCTTAATTATTACTTGTACACACATCTCACAATGATTATGAGTATTGATAAATTACAGGCTTTCAGTAGAGACCTCACATGCTATCCTTTATGGATAAATACCATGAAAGAGGGGTATTGATGTAGTCAGTTTGTCAGGTCTAAGACAGGAGTTGCTTGTAAAGTACAGTGAAGCCTTTGCCAGGTGGCTTCCTGTGTGTGTCAGCAGGTCTATGAGCAGTACCAAACATGCTCAAGCACAGTCCTCCTCCCGTCTACTGCCTGTTCTCTTTTGGTGCTGCTACCGCCACTGGTTAAAAAAACAAAACACTGTCTCTTGCAGGGCGTAGGAAAGGATGTGCACTATCAATAGAAACAGTTACATTTGCTATATACTGTCAAATGCACAGAAAACTCAAAAATGGCGAAAAAACCCTTTCATCTCAGTTATTAGTAATCTTATAGGTTTATTGTAACAGTCAATACAAAGTTTTCAGATGGCAGATTTTCAAGTTGGCAGTGTCCCTTTAAACATTGGGACTTAATGTCCCATCTATAAATCCATTCCAGGTCATTTTTCAGACAGGTGGCGCTGTATCTTAATCCCATTAAATGTTTCTAGGAGGAGCACAAGTGATGTGAACACCTCCTACTAGTTACAGAGAGATTAAAATTAAATTTGTTTTCTGGATTGTGTCTTGCCATAGTTGCATAAATGGATAACAAAGAAAGTAAAAACAAATTCATTACTTTATTTGCAAATAATTTGATTAACCTCTTAATTTTTTTTAATATAATGATACACATACTAAAAACTAAAAGGAAGCTATGTACATTTGTAAAAGAGTCTATGAATCATAACAGCAATTCAGCTAACAAGGAAATCTATGACAGGTGATGCCTATATTGAAGGACGGATACCTCTAGAGCTCTGCAAATCCAAAATTTTTATCTTCTTCAACCTTTTTGAGAATTACACTGCATCAGCCTTCTTTTTATAGTTGTCTAGGATCTCTCTTAAGTTTACCAATAAATCTTCTGACATGAATTCTTCAAAGTCTCTATCAACCTTTACATTCTGCTCACCCAGGTATTTCTAAAAGAGAGTTACAGCAAACTAGTTAAACTATTGCTTTCTATAATAATGTTGAACGATGGCTTCTTAGAATATCAGGGTTGGACGGGACCTCAGGAGGTCATCTAGTCCAACCCCCTGCTCAAAGCAGGACCAATCCCCAGACAGATTTTTGCCCCCGATCCCTAAATGGTCCCCTCAAGGATTGAACTCACAACCCTGGATTTAGCAGGCCAATGCTCAAACCACTGAGCTATCCCTCAATATTTAGGATTTGCAGCTGCATGTGTTTTGAGTAATCTCAATTTATAGATGTGAAATATTTTAAGACATCCTATTCTTAGGGAGACACAGAAGAGGGAGGAAGATTAAAACTGACAAGGAAGGACTACTAAGTATCAGTTGCCATTCCTGACTTTTACTGAACAAAGGATTAAACCCATCAACTTTATTATCAGAAGCTCCAAGCTCTTTTTAGCAGGACTATAGATGCTATGATTGGTATTTTATTCAAAGGAGCAAACTCTTTAATACAGATGCACAGTTATCCTTCTGAAAGTCCCACGTCCAGAAGGATTTCATTGCAGACAGCAACAAGTTTGACTTACCTCTACTGATACTACATGAGTAGCAATCACTTCCAAGAGACGATTCAAATTATCACCTACTTTCCTACTCTCTTCCGTTGTCATCTGCATAACAACCTGGTATCTAAAGAATAAAAAAACCTTTCCTTAATTATACAATTTGACACAGTGGAAACAGAATCACTCTACTCTGGCTGATGGATCATCAGATTAATACAATTTTTCATGGGATAATTTATTTGAATCAGATCAGACTTGTTTTCTTAAACTTAACTTTGAAAAACAAGGATCATTTTTATACTGGTCAGTAAAAAGTAAAGGGTCACAAGGAAAATAAAAGCAACTGAGAAAAGCCTATCTATCAGGATCAAAAGACAGGTTTCCTGGATTCTTCTGGATGAATTCCTGCACTCAGGTATGTCTTTACTGAACTCTGATGGATTTCCACTTTCACTATAACCAAATACATGATATGAAGATATACTGGAAGACAACTGAACACAACTATTGGGTAGACTGGTTAAATATCCTGGCAAAGCACATTTACTGTGGAGGAAAAATATTTTATAGCTCTAAGCTAGCAGAAGGAAGGTAATGATATTGACCCTGATGAAAAATAACCGAAATGGGTACCTACTCACTGGAGGAAATATAAAAATATCATCATATAACGCTAGACATGTTAACACTTAACATAGAATGACCTGTGCAATATATCTCAAAAACCAATCCCTGGCTGTTGTTGGACTTACTGCCGCTGAACATCATGCAACTCGTTCATAGCTTCACTGAGGCCTTCATTGATTCCACTCTCAAGTAAGTGTTTATGCTTCTCCAATAATTCCAACTCAGTTGCACATTTTCTCTCTTCCTCTTCTGCTTCCTGTAATGGTAACATAAATTAGTATTTCTATTTTTAAGAGATAAATTGTTCTCTCTCAATTTACTACCAATACTCATATTAGAATTAGTAAATCAATACACTTATAATGCCATGCTACAGCTTATTTGAAAACCAAATGAGAAAGAGTTCAAGGGGGTCCCTTTGTACTGCTCTGGAGTACAACCCACACTTCGCCCTTCAAGGCTTGGGTTGCTTCGACCTCCAAGTCTAAAACCCGCCCTCCCCCAAGTTATTTGAAGGACTAAGATAGGCAGTACTATTCACCTTTCTCACAGTGGGAGTACTCCTGGATCCTGATTACTCCTGCAAATTTTTGTGATTTTACAAGAATATTCCCTTTAAAAAAAAAAAAGTTTCTCTTTCCCCTGTTCCTCTGTGAAAGGCTCAAACAAAGCAGACGAAAGACTGACTATATGCAGGGAAAGAGTGAAGTTGGCAATACACAGTGCTATCAAATGCACAAAACCAACAAAAAGAATTCCCCCACTCCTTAGCTTTCAGTTCTAGTAAACTTAAATGTTACTCATAATAGCAGATAAGTCATACTTCTGCTCAAAAATTGTTGATAGTCTTTCTAATGTTTGTATAGTGTTTTGAAAGTTATATGAATAAGTATTATTACCAATATCACAGCTGTTAGATATTTTGTTGACTTACTTTAATAGCACAGTATCAATAGCTGAGTTTAGATGTGTTGTGAGGCAAGAGTGTGATGATCAACTGCCTTCAACTCCTAATTCATGCATCAGCAGCCAAGTAATGCAGACCCTTTTTGTGGTTTACAGCTCTACTACCTCTTTCAAACCTACACCTCTAACATTAACACTAGCTTATTTTGAAGTAGCATTTTTTCCTCTGCATCGTTAGCTTATTTTGAAGTAGCATTTTTTCCTCTGCATCGTTTCTCAAAAATATAGTGCACAGGGAAAGAACAAACATAAGAGAAGAGATTGCTATGCAAGGCGACAGGTGCCAAAGCTGCAATGGGAATGTTAAGGGCACCACTCAGTCAACAGGAGGGTTCTTTTTTGTTATCAAACATGTTCTACTGGATGTTAGATCAAGACTTTCTCCAGCACTGAATTCTAAATTATGTATGAGTTTGTTTATGGCTGTGACAGCACCAATAAGACTCAAATGGCCAGTCAGAACACAACTTTAGATTTTTACTATCCAAATCCTTCATTTAATTTGTCTCACTTTATAAATAGTGCCTACCTTAAGCTTCTGGTGATAAAGGTCATCCAGCTTTTGGGCTTCTTCCTTAAGCATTTTAACACTGCTTTTCTTTTCTAATACCATTGTGTTCACCTGAAAGTACACAGTTGGTTAAAAAAGTCACCCAACCTGCAATTTTGAGTACTTTCCACCTTCACAGAAAATATACATAGAAGCCACATCCTCCCATGACTCTTATTTCAACTCCCAAAGATGAATACTTAGATCAACTCCTATTATGTACCAGTGTAAGGAATAATTGTTAGTGAAACAAACTATGTATACGGAGAGAATTATACCCTTGCCATCAGTATTACTTCTGATTAAGTGAGGATGGAGGTTGGGAGAAGAGGTGAAAATATGCCACTAACTTTCAATACACCACAATGCTAAATAAAAGTTTACTTGTTACAGTTTCAAGGGGCTTGTGTTGGAAATGGTGGATTTCTTGCTAATATGTTCTCCTATCACACTTAGGAGACGTTGGAACTTAGTCTTCTAATTCACATCTTTAAGATTTAAAATATGTAAGTACACTGTGTTTGTATTTCAATCTCTAAATTTTCCAAGTTGTAGAAACAAAGTGTTGTGATACCAATTCTTCCTCTTCAGTATACTCCAACTACAATTTCCAAATCAGTGATGTTCCCTTTCGAGTCAAACAAGTGAATTTATCATTTTCTTTTTCTAGAATGCACTTCGTTCCCTGACTGAAGACAGATTTGTGGGTTGCTCTGATGATGGCATCAAATCAGAACCACAGTCAATTGCAGGAGGCAGACAACTTAAATGTTGTAGTGTAGCTTCCTGTTTGCTGAAACAACTGCCTAATTGACTCTTTTATCCAGCTACTGCCACATCATCAAATCCAGTAAGGAAGGCTGATGGGACTGAAGAGTATTTACAGTATCAGTATCAAGGTCTCATTTTTGTTGGAGAATCATGTTACGTGTGCATATAAATATTCTAGATAGGAGTGTTTATATATGTTCCAGATTTAGTGAATACTAAATTTCCCAATTCGTTTTTATAAGCATTGTGTGGAGATTATAGTATTTGGGACTCTGAGAACAGGTACACACTTGATACTTATATACTTTCCCCTCTCAGTGTAGAAGATGAGCAACTTTCATGTGTTTAAAAAGAGAAAATATAAGCAAGTTTAGTTCTCTTCATGTTTTCACAGCCACTAGAGCCATCTTCACTGACTGGAAGGAGTTGAAACTCTTCTGCAGCAAAGCAGAGATGAGAATAATTTGCTGAATACCCACATGGATTATCCAAGTGAAGTCCAAGAACATTAAGGACCTTTAATTATACAGGTCACTGTTTAAATGGATGATCTTTAAATTGAGTTTTTCAATGGGCACAATTTAAGACAACTACAAAAACAGGTCTTAATATTCTTACTATGCATAATTATTAGAAAACTAATATAAACTTTGACAAGCCATATTTTCTGTGTACAAAACAGTTCCTGAACAAGAGGATTTTGTAATAGGTGTCCTATTAAAAGTGTTTCTTAAAGTGGCAGCAAACTTAGCAGTATGTTATTTCATCAGATATTTCAAGAACAATTCTTCTATCTGATGTGGTACAGCTTTGAATGCTCATTTGTTGGCTCCTCCTCCAGACATGTCTGCACTTTTTTTTTTAAATGCTGCTCCTGTTAGCTAATACATATATATTATATGTAGTATACACCACATTAATGGATATTATGCCTTCAGTATTCATATACATTATATATATATGTGTTGGGAAGTTATATTAACTGAATGTATTATACTATTCCCACAATTCTGTTCACCCATATCAAGTATCCCATAACACTTTGCAAAGCTGAGTTCAGCTTTGGCGTTAGAAAATAGGAAGCCCGTCAAAGGCAAGATACATTTGTTCTAGGTCCCAGTAGAAGTACCTTCACATGCAACTGGCTTGGAATATAGTATCCAAAACAAAGATAAGGAAAGGTATAGGATAACAAGTTAAGGAACTGGTGGGTTGGATCTTAGGTGATGTATAAAGTACTTTTTAACTGGTAAACAGCCATGATATAAATGTAAGTGGTCTTGGGGGTGTTTCTTTGAGGCACACCTATTGTGTGATAATCATGCTGAGGAAAAAAAAAGTTGTTCTCAGAGGAGGTGTATGCATGTCTTCCTTTTGTATTGTAGCACACAGTTTTGTCTAGACAAATTGGCTGAGCTTGGTCATTTGGTCTCTTGAGCATTTTTAATATCCAACTGCAAATATAGTCAAAATCAATTGGCTATAATATTAATCAACAACCCCTACACGGAACACCTACCCCAAACTAATCCATCTTCAGATACCTGCTAGGCCCAATTTTACTCTGAAACCTACAAGATATCAGCCAATTAGTGATGGCTAGGTTGGGCAGCAGTCTGAGAAAGCTCATTTTACTTATTTGTTTGTCTAAAAAGAAAAAGCTTTCCAATATCTGGAGCCCTCAAACTTATGTAACTGCATCTTATTTTTGTTACCCGTGACCACCCAACTTCCTCTTCTGTTAATCACTTTTGTGTCTTTGAGGCAGGGACCATATATACCTTTATTTCGTACTGTGCCTAGTACAATGGGGGGTGTGGGCTGACCCTGACAAAGGCCTTTGGGCACAATCAGAATAAAAAAAACAAATAAAAACATTTTATTATTTAAAGTGGTCAAGTGTTGGTAATAGATGGTCTAGCAAAGCTTAATATCGAGACACCATAAGCATGTGTAGCTCACCTGATCAAACGTATCCTCTAAACCCATTTTCTTGTGGGTAGCTTTTCTAATTTCTTCTTCGGTCCTATTTATGAGCTCCATAAGGGGAGCCTGTAATGCACATACAAAAGAAATAGCTATTTAAGAAGGGGTGCATGTTGAAATAAGGAAATTTCCCAGAAACCTCCAGAATTACAATAATTTAGAATTGAACAAAGCCATTATTGCTCAGACAAAAGCCCCACCACAACTTAAAACCTCAAAGGATGGGAATCTGGAATCTCTTCAACAAGACTCAAGCTTTCAACCAAGCCACTTTATAAGCAAAAAAGATGACTTGGGGGTGGTGTGTGTGACAAAAAGCCCCCTGAAAGTGATTTCTGTTCCCCCACTCCCAAAATAACATACCATTCCCACTGCCCCTTGTATATATATATATTTTTCACTTAGACTATTTCCTTTTGCCATTCCTGTCAGTACATCTCAAAGCACTGTACTGACGTTACATAAAGGGTAATTTAAAACTTCCTAACAAAGTTGCTTATAAATGAAGTACTAACTCTGTTCCTAAGAGTGAAGCAGCAATAAAATTACCAGTCTTTTAAACACAATGGTGTCCACTTACATTAATATGAGTTCTGTATTTGACTAGACAGTTTGGTCCTGCTTCAGGATTAAACTTAATCTCAAAATCATGGCCTTTGGAATTCTCTGCACTTATCGGGATTAGTTTCAGCTTTCGAGCCAGCTTGTGATACTCTGCCAGTTGTGTTTCAATCTGTTCGGGGGGCGGAGGGGGGAAATAGGAGGGTGGAAAGCCAAAAATTAACAGATATTCCAAGCATCCAACTCCAAAGCCTTGCAGCAAGCTCATTGTTCTTGCTATGAGTAAAAGACTGTCCAATTGCTCCATAAGCGCACACACTTCTTGGAAATGCAAGAGTTCTAGGTATTGTCAACTTACCAGTTAGCGTTTTTGGTTTAATCACTGTGAGTCTTGTAGATTGGCGCTCAGAAATTTCATAACGTATACAGGTGAGATTGAACAGTTTCCTTATTTGACTTATTGTATTTTCTCCTCATGAAGTATAACAACTCTCAAGTTTTCATTTGGGTACTGACTCTCAAAGCTAGGGGACGGATACTTATAAGTAGTTTATAAGGCTCCAAAAAAAGGCAAACATCTGTCATAACTGCAATGCTTCTAGCGTAGGGAGCAAGAGTTATGGACACTGGTGTAGGGAGCAAGAGTTATGGACACTACACATACACAATTGAATGGCCTAGCAAGTTATTTTAATGATTTCATACCTAGAGAGTTTCAAACTTGGCCTGTTTTCTGATCCCAAGGTGTTACTTAGCAGTAGTGCAACATCTATTTTGTTTTTATTTCGCATTAGCTTTGAATTTTACAAGTCATATGTTAAGTTATACAGTGTTTGAGCAGAATTATTTTTTTTAGTGTGCTTTGTCCAACAAGTAGCAACTTTAAAAAACTGCCATTTTAAATTAGAATACTAAGGGCCAAACTCATCCTTTCAGCACGGCTGAATTCAGTGGAATTGAGGGATGAGTTTGGTCCTAAGAGCTCAGAGAAATATTAATGCAAATTAAAGTGCTAAAATGGCATAAATTACATTAGGGATATTTCATTCCAAGAAAGTGATTTAGACAGCCAACAACCTGCTATCCTGTTTCCTAATTTAATACCTGATCAAATCATTGTGCATCACAAAGAAATTTCCACTCCACTTGAAAGGAGAGGTGGGCAAGAAAAAAGTGTTTGTTCAAGATAAGAATAAATACAGACTCTTTTAACAGATTAAAAATGATAAGACATTACTGCTATTGTTGAATTAATTTAGGAAACTAATTGGCAGTAGTGTCTTAAATTTCAGTTTTTGACTAATCTTGAATTAAGTTTTAAGGATGCAAACTGAAAATTGCCTCTTACAGATAGTAGTACTTTCACATACCGCCTCTTTCCCTCTAGCATATTTCATCTCTTCATTCCATAATTGGTGCTCTTCTGCCTCCAGTTCCTTGGTCAGCTTGTTGATTGTTTGCTGCAGTTCATCCCTTTCATGATTTATTCTCTCAATGTCTGCAACTGAGTACTTCTGGTTATCAAAGATGTGCTGGAGGCGTGCATTCTCCTGCTTCATCGCTTCAACTTCCATTTCTGAATTTACAAAATGTTTTTTAGATCTATTAGAAACTCAGACTAGTTAATGGCAGCCTCATGTAAGCATTATAACTACTCCATATTAGTTCATACTTTGCTTTCTTAAAAGTTTCCTAATTTAATACCTGACATATATTTCTGAGCCCTGGAGCTAACATTTCTAATGTGACTCAAATCAGCTATACTTTAACTTTTAGCAAAAGCAAAGATGATTGTTTCAGAAGTTTTGGCAATTTTTAGCTAAAACAAGTTAGAATCAGATGTTTTGCCAATTAAATATTAATATGGAAAGGAAATCAGTAAGTATACACTAAAATTAATAATAGATTATTTTTGTATAAAAAGAATCCCAAAATGCTTTACAAACAAGATAGGGATGCTGTCACTCAGTTTTGGAGTAAACCTAGTTCTAGACCAGTGTTCTCAAGCTTTTTGTTTTGGCATCCCCTTTCACACAACAAACCTCTGAGTGCAGCCCCCCTTATAAATTAAAAACACGTAATAACTTCATGACCCCCAGTTTGAGAACTGTGTTCTAGATGTTAAAATATATAAATAAAAAATCAGGATCAAATAATAGGTTCTTAATTATCAGCCTATGCATTTTTTAAAGTTATGTATACGCTGGTCTAGGAAGTAATCACTCACTTGCCATTTCCTCACCCCACTCTTCTCAGAGCCTATAGAGTGGCTACAAATCTAATAAAAATCTGTTTTGTTAGGAAAGTTTCTCTGTAGGATCATGATATGCACAATAAATATTTCATACACTTACAGCTGAACCAAGTTGTTTTTAGCATGGTCAACCATTTGTGAACAGTGCTTCTTCCTCACCTGCTGTTTCAAGTTGCCCATTAATTCCTTTCACTTTCTGGTCAAGGATTGCTGCATGAGACTCCAGATTAGCCATGTAAGCCTGATATTTCTGAACATCTGCTTGCAAAGAAGATTTCAGTTTTTTCAATGACACTAAACGATCCTTTTGTGGGGAGAAGGGAGAAAAAAAAAACACCAACCTCTCACTTAGAGAATTTGTAGAAATAAAATCATTTTTACTTTCTATGCAGGACTGTGCTGTGATTACAGGCAGCTTTGTTAGGCTGATGAAGTTTTCCTTTATACTCCCTCCCTCTTTTTAGCAGCTAAAGCCTTAGGCATTCCCAACAGCTTTATTAATCTCAAACATTTCAATCCAAAAGCCTCTGACACTTTTGTTTGTATCACAATACCACTTAGAAGCCTGTATCAAGGATGAAGGTCCAGTTGTGCTAGGCACTGAACAACAAGCAATAACTAGTTCCACCTCAGAGAACTTGCAGTTTAGGGTTATGACAAGACAACAGATGGTGGAAACAGGGGAGAGGGGACAACAGTAAAACAAGCACATTTTGCACTGGAAAAGTAGTCTCAGTTTGCCAGTTACCTAGCTACTGAGCCAATTTATATTTCAGTAAATATATATTTAAAATACTTGAACTGACTTTTCAAATACGTAATGCTTTCTTACAAAACAAATATTTTGGTAAGTTGCTGCCACTTGTCCCATACTCTTCCCCCCTCATCCCCCCCCTCCTGGATAGTAAGTCCTTGGAGAGAAATCCTGTTGGATAAACAGTGCTTAGAATTACATTGCTAAACTGTGAACATTGCAAAGTCTTCCATTATTTGAAAGTATCTACACAATACCCAACTGTGACTCAAGCCTTCCCAATAAAACATTTTATATGCATTGATATAGAGCAAATGATATCTAGGGTCAGCGTGAGTCGCTTGGAACATCTGAAGGAATATTTACATTTTATTCTAGCATGAAATAGCCACATCAGTTTGCCTGTCTTACTGTTGTGGTATCAATGCCTTGCTATGGAAATATTATTTCCAAGGAATGTGCGAGAGGACCCGGAACATCAATATAAAGCATGTTAAAAAACAGCTCCCCTTCACTTATATGGGCATATTTACTAACCGGCTCAGTTTCCCTTTCTTTCTCTAGTCTTGCAATCTCTTCATGCAACCTTTTGTTTTCTGCTGCTAGAGCCTCCACCTGGAATTCATCTACATTAAACAAATCCTCTGAAAGGAAACAAAGAAGTTAGACTGCTATCCTAAAACATCAACATCCATACTGCATAATGCCATGGCAGTTGCTTTTATTACAGCACACCAGACACCCATTTTTTGAATAGATACACTTTTCAAAAGGTTATAATTTTCATTTAATTCTCAATGTTCACCTCATGAACCAAGTCCCTCACAACTTCTCAAGTGTAGCCCCATTTGTGACTGTGCAATATGTTACTTATGTAAAAACTGTGATAAATGGGGGGGGGAGGCGGGAGGGGAAGGGAAATGGTCACTTTCTCACTCTGCTCCATTAACAATGATGCTCTTCTTTCCTCCCATGTGCCTCCCAACAATTTGATTGGTTTCTTCCCTTGCACCCTGCACATGCTGGACAGCTGCCTGGTTCTCTTTCCTTTTGAACTTTCCTCTCTCACTGATAACTCATGTCTCCTCTAGTACTAATGGCTCCATTAGCAGGCAACTCCAGTCCTATTGGTGCCTCTAGTCTGAAAGTGGCTCCTACGTAAGCAACAGCCACTGAGGGACTGAGTGAAGCTCTCTCCTTGTTTTCAGCTGTTTCGACAGGCTCTGGATGCCTGTAGAAGCAGGTGAAAACAAGGAGCTGCACCGTATAACTTGCCAACACTCTGCAGACCATCAGCAAGTACTCCACAGGTCAGTTTGAGAAGCTCTGCAATACAGTGTGGAACCATATAGGCCCCGAATGGAGACTGCAGAAGTGGAACCTTCTTACTCATCTGATCTGCTGCCTGTATGTATTCAGTCACATCTGCACCTTTTAGTGAGAAAAGGAAATTTGTATTGCCTTTTATTTGTCAGCCCTGCTGAGCCAGAGGTAAGAATGAGCAGCAAATGCTATTTCATCTGTGCATCAACAGCATTGCATAATGTATTCCAATAAGTTACACCCATACAATACCACTGATAACATAGGATTGCATAGGTATCGCTGAGGGCATAGGGTGACCAGCCTGCATTACTGGGGATGATACATAAGATGAAGACAACCTCATTTGACTCTCAGAGCCCAGGCTGAATTTGCATGGTTGGCAGTTTGGGTGCGTGGGGGGAAATCCATCCTTTTATTTTCATATCAAATTTGCAAGCAAGAGAGAAACATGGAATCAACCTTTTAGTTACAACTAGGCACTTTTCAGAGAAGAATTTCACTTTTAATTGAAACAATTTATGGCCAAATATAGACTAACCGCCCCCCTCCCAAAAAAACGTACTTAGCTTTGACTGCACGTCTGCATCAAACTCCTCATAAGTGTCTCCACCCTTCATGAAGTGCTCATAGCACTTTACAGTGTAGTCCATAAAAAGCTGAAAAGAATTTAAAAATCTTGCATGAAGGAAAGCCAAAAGCTTCTAAGCAGCTGGATATCCAGTTCCACTCAGCAAATGGAATTAAACTGAACATCTTAACCAAAAAGATCTGTCATCAGTTTATTTATTAAGCAATATCCATGTGCTCAACTCTTTACAATACAGACAGACAGGGTCCTGGGCAAGGGATTTACATTCTAAATTAAAAAACAGAATACAGTTCGGACTTACTATACATCAACTGATCAGATGACCATTAACCCTTAGAACTGTTTAAAAATAACCTAACAGGATTAAAACAAATAGTTTGAATGAAGATAGCATAACTACATGGTGCATAGGAAAGAGACTATTCTAAGTATAAAAAAGAAGGTACAAAGATGAGAATGCAGAAGAATACAAAGAGAATGGTGAGAGGCAATGAAGTGAAAACAAGAACAGGATGAAAAGTACGTAATGTAAGCCGTAGCAGAGTTTAAATATCTGAAGGCAAGGTCCAAACACTTGACTTTCATATAGCAGATGAAAGGATTTAAATAGGGGACTTATATGGTACATAAGAGACATGAGGGGAAATTTTTTTGAAGCAGCATTCTGCATGGCTTGGAGGAGAGCAAAGATGTACAGCAAGGTGTACAGTAATCAAGGCAGAATGGATGAGGATCCAATGGTACATAATGGGGAAGAGGAAAAATTAGAGGCAAAAGGATGAGTTCAGTTTGAGCTGAAGAGGGAGAGGAGCAGGAGTAATAGTCATCAACCAAGATGCTCAAGAAATATTGGAAAAAACAAGAAGTGAGCATGGAGAACAAAGCATGAAGAGAAAATCCATATAAGAGTGAATTAAAGACAGAAAGAACAGATTGCGTATTCAATTAAATTTAGATGCAAAGGAGAAGGGAGGAAGATGAAATGGTATTTGCAGAAGTAAGTGCTGTAAAAAAAGTCTATTTTTGGTGGTTTTGTTTGTTTTAAAAATAAGATGTATGAGGGATGATCTGATATAGTCCCCTGACAGAGGATGTAGCCTATATTGTTGGGGAAGGTGTCCATATAATCCAGGAATCTCCAAAGATTGTAATTTGTTAGCAATTTTACACTGCAGTTCTCTCAAGAGCAACTGAAAGTGGTATTGTGTGTCTTTTGTTTGTATGTTAACTCCAGCTCATATTTGCTCAGTTTATAGAGGGTTTTTTTTTTTTTTTTTTTTTTTTTTAAACAGTTTTTTCCATTGCAACTGCCAGCCCTGCAACCTCACCCCAGGATCGAAAATTCATCCAAGGTTCTTTCTTGCTTGTACATCACTGCTAATAACAATTCTATAGATCCAATTATGCCTTCTGTCAAACTATGCAACTCCACTGAAAAGTACTGCATAGCTTTAACTCAGAGCAGAACTTTTATTACTGATAAGAGGAGGAAAGAATGAAGCTTGGGTTTTAGATCTAGGGTTAGGTTGCAGGGCTAGCAGTTAGAAAAAAGTTTTACCCAGTTTAAAAGTAAAAATGAAGATCTGAACTGGAAGCATTTGTGACTAAAGGACCTTTTGATGCCAACTGGCAGAGGGCCCGGGGTAAAGGGATCCTCTGGGTTCATCAAAAGAATGTCATGTAAGATCTCTAATGAAAGCCAGTCACACTGGTCATCATAATCATTGACAGATGTATGTACAGGAAATATGTGAGGAATTATGAATATATGCTGAAAAGTATATTCTCTAGGCCTGGTAGTTAAAGGCAGAACACTCAAGGATAGAGTATCTGGAGACAAACTTCTCCAGACAGAAGATGGGAGACATTTATCTCCCTGGTGGACCATTCAGTATCCAATGTCATAGAATATCAGGGTTGGAAGGGACCTCAGGAGGTCATCTAGTCTAATCCCCTGCTCAAAGCAGGACCAATTCCCAACTAAATCATCGCAGCCAGAGCTTTGTCAAGCCTGACCTTAAGGAAGGAGATTCCACCACCTCCCTAGGTAACCCATTCCAGTGCTTCACCACCCTCCTAGTGAAAAAGCTTTTCCTAATATCCAACCTAAACCTCCCACACTGCAACTTGAGACCATTACTCCTTGTTCTGTCATCAGGTACCACTGAGAACAGTCTAGATCCATCTCTTTGGAACCCCCTTTCAGGTAGTTGAAAGCAGCGATCAAATCCCCCCCTCATTCTTCTCTTCTGCAGACTAAACAATCCCAGTTCCCTCAGCCTCTTCTCATAAGTCATGTGCTCCAGCCCCCTAATCATTTTTGTTGCCCTCCGCTGGACTCTTTCCAATTTTTCCACATCCTTCTTGTAGTGTGGGGCCCAAAACTGGACACAGTACTCCAGATGAGGCCTCACCAATGTCGAATAGAGGGGAATGATCACGTCCCTCGATCTGCTGGCAATGCCCCTACTTATACAGCCCAAAATGCTCTTAGCCTTCTTGGCAACAAGGGCACACTGTTGACTCATATCCAGCTTCTCGTCCACTGTAACCCCTAGGTCCTTTTCTGCAGAACTGCTTCCTAGCCATTCGGTCCCTAGTCTGTAACAGTGCATGGAATTCTTCCGTCCTAAGTGCAGGACTCTGCACTTGTCCTTGTTGAACCTCATCAGGTTTCTTTTGGCCCAATCCTCTAATTTGTCTAGGTCCCTCTGTATCCTATCCCTACCCTCCAGCGTATCTACCACTCTTCCCAGTTTAGTATCATCTGCAAACTTGCTGAGAGTGCAGTCCACGCCATCCTCCAGATCATTAATGAAAATTAATGGAGATATCCCATTTCCTAGAACTGGAAGGGACCTTGAAAGGTCATCGAGTCCAGGCCCCTGCCTTCACTAGCAGGACCAAGTACTGATTTTGCCCCAGATGCCTAAGTGGCCCCCCTCAAGGATTGAGCTCACAACCCTGGGTTTAGCAGGCCAATGCTCAAACCACTGAGCTATCCCTCCCCCCTGGGTATAGAGGGGAAGGGGCTGGACTCTTCAGAGGGATGCTTGGAAGGCTTGGGGGTTGGCATGTGCCTATTGCTAACCTATGCAAAGAAACTGAGGCGAAGGGAGGACTGGAAGGCAGTGCTTGTGTTGCCAGAGAATGATGGAGTCAGGGAATTGATCTACATAAGGCACAGACAAGACTACTTCATGCTAAGGGCAGATGGTGGTGAGGTGTCAAACAACCCTATGAAGCATCACCCCCATAAGAAAGAAATCCTATCTTTTTAAAATGGAGTTACTGTTCAGGACAGTATTGCAATTTAATAAGAAAAGAATCAACTTCCAAACAGAGGAAATCTTTTAGACCATGCCAAGAGAGGAAAATGAAAAGCAGGATGACACCCCCCTCTTCTCTCCTCCCCACTCCTCCTGAGGAGCAGAAGCAGTGTGTGATAGACTCATAAAAACCAAAGGATTCCTATTTTAATTTAATAAACAGTTTCCATCCTGAAGTAGAACACTTGAGACTATTAATCCGGTGTTGACCCACATTCAGGGAAGTAGTTTTAGCTGTAATTTACCAGCGCCCAGACAAAATGAGGATGAGTGCCTTTGCTAAGAAATTTATCTTATTTTAAAAAATAATGTGGGTTGAGGTAAACAATCCAGCCAATAATCCCTACAATACAATAAAGCTTATGTTTTATTACATAGTACAATCTGCAAACATTACATAGTACAATCTTACAATTAAAAAAAAAAAAAAAAAAAAGGAGACACTAGTACAAACTGTTACTTTATTAAGCTAATTTACATTGTAGTCAAGATTTTGTGAAAACAGCATTAAAGATGTAAGACTGACCAAGAAAACTGGTCAAAGTTTGGTCAAAGCCAAATTAAAGTAGCTTACAATTTTAATGAGTTATACACTGAGGTGCGCCCCCTTAAGGGCAGGGTGTGGAAAAACATTCAAGGGGGCGCAGTGGGACGGGGGCCAGCCCCCACAGGGGGCAGAGAGGGAGCACCACCCCGTCCAGCTCCACTCCAGCTCTGCTCTGGCCCTGTCCCCAGCTGGGACCCCGGCTTCTAGCCCCATCCCAAGCCTCAGCCCTCGACCGCAGCCCAGCTGCGCCTCTGCACCCGGCCCTCACCCCTGCCTCCAGCCTCGGTCCTGTTCCTGGCCCCAGACCTGCCTCCAGCTTCAGCCCTCTTTACTCCTGTTGCTCCCCCAGAACCACAACCATGCCGGCCCTGGCGGACAATGACCCTGAAAATTGTGGGGACCACTGTTCTAGATGAGCAGTTACTATAGTCACTGGTAAATTGTTATGGTACCTTATGATGTACAATTCCATCTTCTGTTTCTCCTTCCCAGGTCTGACCTTCATCAAAGGGTGTGTTTTCCCTTGTGGCAGAATACAACTAGAAGGGGAATTAATGGCATATGACATTAATAGTACTCCAAAGAACGCAGTCTGTGAAGACCTCTACCAGTTCCTGGATTAGAGTATCACATTAATTTTATGAAAAAGTTCATGGATGCAGAATTAGCATCACTGGACCAGTATCTCCTTTTTTGGTGGTAATTTCTGAATAGCAGCAGTGAAAATAACAAGTTTTGTTAGTTTAATTCTGCTGTTATGTTGCCAAGCTAAGTCTTGCAAGAGAGGCAGAAGAACTGTCTGGAGACTCCATATAACAAAATTGTATCATTTAACCTTCCGAATGTAAGCCAAATGTATCTTTGCAGCCCTAAATACTGGAAGTTGGCTTTTCAAGAGTGCTCAAGACACAGACACACACATCCCATTGTGGGACAGGTGTCCTACATTTCTATTGAAAATCCCACCCTTACAGTTTAAATTTAATAAACTGAAGTAGGTCACCAGGAGCAAACTGAAGTAGGTCACCAGGAGCAAAAGGGAAGTTCCTTAGAAACAAGTGGATTTTTCAAGCCCTAACTTACATACCCTCTTTGAATTCAGTCCATATTTTTTAAAGTGTTCATATATTTAATTTTTACTTCCACGTAGCTACCTTGTTTTAGTGTAGGTATTAATCACAAGTTACCTTAACAAGAGGTGTAAATATAAAATTAAAATAAAGTCATCTGATATACCATTATAAAAATAAGGCTAAAGTCTAGCTCTTAAGTTACATCATAACTAAAAATGTCATCTGGCAATTTTTTTGCTTTCTTATTGTACTGTATAGGCTATTTCAAAAGTCATTCATTAAGATATCTAACATTTTACTAACATTCTAGCCTAGAACAACACTCCATACATGAAAACAGTTATTCTGCTCAGTGAAGTCAGATAGTACCTTGACACAATCGATTAGCCAAACCAAAGCTGCTACAATCTGAGGCCAGGTGTGTGGAGCCCCCACTGTGTACATAGAGCTTTTTGACAATGCAAAGGGATACCTATAAGGAAAAAGAATCAGAGCATTTCTCAAATAAAAGTTTTATTCTGGTAAAAATACGCTGACTACACAAAATGGCACTGTTACATACACTTTGAGGCTCACCTTACCAATAAAAAAAGGATGCGCTTCTATGAAGCAGCTACAGAAGAGCAAAGTAGATTCTACTTTACATCATGCATAATAAATAAATAAATAAAAACCAGCTAAGTTCCAATAGCAGAATAAACTCCTGTCATCACCAGCTGAAATAATGTCTTCTTGGAGTGAGGAGGTGGAGGTTTGTTGCATAGACAAGGGTAGTGCTGGAGCCAGAAGGAATGTCCCGAAACTATTCCCACAATTCCCATTTGCTCACCAGATTGCAAGACACATCCCTCCCATTTTCCTCTTTCTAGTCTGGTGCTGGGGGCAACTCTTGGTCTTGACTCTCCTCTGCTGCTCTGTCTCCCCACCTGGAATGATTTCTCCCCTTTCTCCTTCTTAGGCTATTTTGATGAGAGAGATGTGCACAGTAATGCTAGATGGAAGGAGAGGGAACTATTTAAATAGGTGCTACGAAAGGAGGCAGAGAGGCTGGAGGGGAAAGTGAGGATTCCAAAGAATTCCAACATGTGAAGTACTGACCAATCTTCTCCCTCACTGGGGGATGTGGTGATGGTGGAGGCAGGTCTGAAGCCCATCCACGCCTAACCAACTGGCCAAGAGAAATAGAGGAAGAGCACCCAAGTCCCCACTAAATGAAATTCTCACTTCTGGGGCTCTCTAAATGCAAGACTGGCTTGCAAAAGTGGTTGTGAACTAAAGATCATGCGATATTAGGCAGGAATAGCATAGTTTTCAGATCCTAGGTTGAATTTACAGTGCTGGGAGCTAAATAAAACATCTGTAATCTGACAAAATTTGACATGCAAGTTACTGAGGAAGTTCATAAATATATAACACCTGGATGTTGTATTGCTAACTACTAATTACATAGTTTGGAAATCTTCTGAAATTCAATGTGTGGAAAAGTGCACATTTTGTTCTGATTTTGGATGGTAGCTACACAAAATTAGTTTAGATTTATAGGGCAATGAGCTAAAAACATTTTGCTAGTAAAGCGTGCAAAAGTGTTTTAAATGTAAATGTTCTTTAAACACCCAGATTCAGTTTTTAAAAAAAATGAATTATTTAAATCCATCCTCCAGTTCTGGAGACTAGTTTCTCAAACAGTCTTAATTCCAAGAATCGTTACCATGTTTTGACAGTTACCCAGGATTGTATTCTGGTTACCTGGGCTCTAGTAAAATGGCCAGTTTTTCAGTATCACAAAGTAAGGCCACTGGAGAGCACCCTCCTTTTCAAAATTTCTACTAGATAACACAAACCAAAAACCTCGCATATTTGACATAGTGAGTATGCTTGACTTAAAGATATCAATATGAGATGATGGTAATCATCACCTCGCTATCGGCACAAGGCACCTCACAGGATGAGTAAAATGCAATTCACACTGCCCCATAAACTTGGAAATTTGGAGATTACCAACATTTAAGATTTTTTGAAAATGTTGGACCTACTACTATTTCCAAGCAACACCTAAGATTACTATTACTATAGCTAATTGTCCCACTTGAGTGAAACGCACCCCCAAAAACCCTTTACATCCAACAAGCCACCTCATAAACAAAACAAACAGGACCAATAACAATACTGGGGAAGGAGTTTATACTATACAATTTTAAGTTTTACCATGCCCTTTTACAATAAGAAATTGACAAGAATGAATTCCTGATGCATACCCAAGCTCTTTAAAGATTCTGGGGATTTCCTCTTCAAACTTAGAATCAGGAAGCTCGTAAGGGCACAGGAAGCCATAGATAAAAGTGAAGATCTTTAAGAAGTCCTTAACAGATGGGGATTGGAGTGATTTCATGGAGACATTATGGGCATAGCCATTCTCTACAAGAAACTGAGAAAAGATGCATGCATATTACTAGTGTGTGTAGGCAGGTTCTAGACAAAAGCTAGGTTTGAGGCAAAGGAAAAAGATAGATTTTGATTAACCTTATTTATGATTTAAACCAAACATTTATAGAAAATAGCAAAATACCTCACAGAGCTGTCGGATACACTGTTGGATGAATGCCTTGTCATGAAGTGGCCTGGGATCCTTGATCTTTTCTGTACCAAACACACCATACTGACTGTTACGTGAACCTCCGGGACCACTAGTTCTAGAAAAAAAAAGTTTAGATATCTGTAGACCATAACTGTAGTGTTCTTAAGCTTATTTACTTTTCTTCACTTAATCACTTTTATTAAAGAATAATTACTCTGCTTTGTCATTTGTATTCCGGAACAGGGTATCCACACAGGGAGTTATTCTGAAATAGTTATTGCAGAATGAGTTATTTTGCATTATCTATGCTAGTCAATGTCTCCATGTAGACAAAGCCTTAGTTTTAATACTAGTTGAATAACAATAGTTAATTGGACTAATAGCCAAAATAAACAGATATAAACCTTATCCTTAGGTTTCAAAAATAAATTCTCATCTTCCTTACCTTCATCCTATCACTGAAGGATTTGGTGGTCCCCATCTTCTAGCTTATTATCCCCAACTCTGGTCTAACTGAGAAAAAAATTCATGTGGGAGCAGAGCAGTACAGCCCACTAAAGACTTTTCCCATTGCCTCTCCCTTTGCTGTGGCTTCTGAGGGGAAGTCCGTGATCTGCACAGGAACATGAGCTCTGTACTGCTCAACCCTTGTGAGGAGAGAGATAGAGCTATGAAGCTGCTCCTCCTCCAAAGTGCCCCAAATCCCTTCTTTCCCAATAGAAATCTTTCTAGGGAAAACAAATTGCAGAAATCTTTAAAAAGCTGTTGAATTACTTTTTAAATTTACCGCACAGAGCCCTATCATCAATACCTTTTACCAAAGAAGCTGACTTTTCTTTCTGAGGTACCAGATGCAGGTTTACTCATACTCAGCTTCCCAAAGGTTGTTCTGTCTTGCCTTTAAAAAAAAAAAAAAAAAAGTTTGTGTAAGTTACTGCTATTACAATAATTTCACCTTTATGCTAACTTAAAAAAACTACAGCACATATTCATAACAGAAGGCAAGTTAGACTAGGGTGGATGGATTTAAGTCACCGATTTTAATTGTGTTTTGCATTAGTACTTTTTAATTACTGTCCTAAAGAAAGGTTGATTTTCATCGATTGGTAACCATTAAAACATCCGAACACATCCGAAGAAGTGAGGTTTTTACCCACAAAAGCTTATGCCCAAATAAATCTGTTAGTCTTTAAGGTGCCACCAGACTCCTTGTTGTTTTCATTAAAACATACTGATTTACAACTAAATATAATCTTTACAATAAATATGCTGCTTTTTGTTACCAGGAGGATACAAAATGCCTATATATATTTAAGCAAGCAATTATATAGCTTAAGATACATTTACTCAGATTCTTAAATTTGACATATTTATTAGATTAACTTTATACTTGCAATATGTGTCAAGGTCTACTTGGGTGGAAATTCAAATTCAGTTTAAAATGCACAAAACCGATACTCACTTTTTTATTAAATAAAACCACTTTAAATATACACAAGAAAAAAACATTTATCAAAAAATGTTAACATGATTTGCATTTAAAACCAACTTATTAAAAAAAGGAAGTGTTATCTGTAGTTAATGAATTGAACTGATAGTTCTAAAATCTTGCAGGACATAGTGACTGGAAACAAACAGATATCCTCTCACACAGTTTTTATTTTTAGATTGGGAAAGGAAGACTAGCTTTCTGGGTTCAGTGTACATCTGGTTTCTTAATGCTGAACTAGTTGAATAAACTGAAATGAAGAAAATATTCTCTCTGCAGCGCACCTGCAGAAAAGGCAACCACTACTTCAATAAGCATTGGTTCCGGGTACTTACCCAGCGACAAACCACTGAACTGGTGGAACTTTCTTTAAAAATTGGCAACAAACACGTATTGCTTAGAATTATTTTTTTCTTTTTATTTAAATGATTGTAATAGATTATACTAAGTTAAGGCCTTAGCACAGGTTGACTATTTTAAATTGGTTTATTTAAAAAAAAAAATAAACCTGTATTTAAATTTAAAAAATCTGATTTTTTTTTTTAAAGCACCAATTTTTATCCACCCTAAGCTAGACTAAGCATTCTAGAATTAACAGCTTCTTGGTGCTGCTGACCAATTAAATATATTCTTTGGAGACTGTCAATTGTATAAAATGTTGCCAGATGTTCTGTACTTGATAATGCAACAAAAAAAAGTTAAAATATGAAATTTTAGTCACATGAAAGCCAGGAAAATAAAGTTTTAGCTCCCAAAGAATCATACATTGACCATATTTGTATGCAAACATAAATTATGAATTGTTGTTTATGGATCTGACCCTGCAGAGACTTAGACATGCTTTACCCAGTGGGATTAATAGTTAACGCTGTGAAAATCCACTATAAACGGTTTGATCAGTGACACTTACGCCTGAGGTGTATGAAGACCCATCTTGTTGGTATCCTGCACTCTCAGAGGCATCATGGATTGCCGACCACTGCTACCAGTGGTACTCGAGCTGCGCCGCATTGTGATTAAACTACAAGGCAAATTATGTTGGTATTAGAGGAAAGTCACAGTGTCAAGGAACATCATTCTTCTTGTAACATCACAGCCATTATGTGCAGGGGCTGGATTGAACTAGGGTGGGTTGGTATGTTGGACCAGCAATTATCTGATGGCCCTAGCATTCCTGAAGAAATTGAAGTTTTGTTTAAGAAAAAAATAGTTAGTCATTATAGTTGCAAAGTAAACCTCCCAAATGTATACTGCCTGAGCCTGCAGATAGACACCAAAACAAGAGCTTTATCAAAGGGATGACCTGTCTCATTCACCTTTGTGATGCGCTAACTCTGAAGGCCAATGATAACAGCATTAAACATTTAAAAGAACTATTTCACCACTGCTGAATGTAGTGTTAGTTCCAGGATATTAGAGAGACAAGGTGGGTGAGGTAATATCTTTTATTAGACAAACTTCTGCTGGTGAAAAAGAAGTTTTTGAGCTACCCAGAGCTCTTCTACAGGTAAGGGAAAAATAATCTGAGTGTCACAGCAGAATATAAAGAGGAATAGATTCTTTAGCATAAGAAGTTAATACATGTTCCAAGAGACCATTTAAAATGAAGTGGACTGTTAACACTTCTGCAGCCATAAGTCAAAAGAGGGTTACTGGGTTACAGAATGTTGTAATGAAACATAAAACCAGTGTCTAATGAATCTATGATTTTTTTGGTATCTAGCAGAGTTATGAATTTAAGCTCCCAAGTTCATCTTTTCAAGGTGTCCTCTGAGGATGAGGACTGAGAGGTCAGATACGGATTGACTGCTTTGTGAAAAGTGTTCACCTATGGGTGACAGGGTATTTTTGTGTTATTTTTTCTGTGAGAGTTCATTTGAGAGTGTTGTGATTGCCTGGTTCACCCACATAGTTGTTGTTGAGGCATTTGATGCACTGGATGAAGTACACAGCATATTGTGCTAGGCATCTGTAGGACATATGGATCTTGAAAGATGAGTTACGTGTGGGAATGTGATTGATCATTGTAGTAGTGGAGGTATGTCTGCAAGTTTTTCATCTGTTATTCTGGCAGGGTCTGGGGTTGCTTTGACTTGGTGTGTCCTAGTCTGTAGGGAGGTTGCTTCTCGTGAGCATGACAAGGTTGTGGGGCGTTGTTTGAAGACCAGAAAAGGGAGTTCCAGAAAGAAATCGTTCAGGATGTGGTCCCCATCAAGTATGGGTTATAGTTGTTTGATGATATTTTGTACAGGTTCCAGTGTGGGGTGCTAGGTGACAACTAGGCATGTGCAGTCAGTGGGGTTATTATTTCTGTATTGAAGCAGGTTCTCTCAGGGTATTTGGGTGGCCCATTCCATGATGTGAGCTACTTCTCTGGTGCAGTGTCTTTGTAGTGAAGGAGGTTTGAAGTGTGTTAAGGTGTGTATCCCAGTTTTTTTCTCTCTAAGCATATTCTTGCTTGGGTGTAGATAAAAGATTTTTTGGCATGTCTGGGTAGCTACTGGATCTGTGAAGTTAAATATGGTGATCCATGGATTTCTTATATCTAGTTATCTGTAGGGTTCAATTGATGGAGCTAATCATGATGTCCAGGAAGTTGATGCTGATGGGCAAGTGTTGTAGAGAGAGTTTGATGTATGGGAGGTGGCTGTTGAAGTTGTGGTGGAAATCTATGAGGGAATTTAGCTTGTTTGTCTAGATGATAAAAACGTGTCTGATGCATCTCAGGTATATTATTGGTGCATTTTTCCAGAAATTCTTCCTTGAGGTGGCCCATGAAGAGGGTGACATATTGGGGAGCCATTGTCTGTTCCCATGGTTTGGGCAAAGTGTGTGTTATTGAATGTAACGTTGTTATAGAGAATGGAATGGATGAGTTTTGTGATGGGATGGATGTGTGTTTCACCCCCTATTTTTTAGGGTATTTCAGGCAGGCAGGCAGGCAGCGATGCCGTCATGATGAGGGCTGTTGGTGTATAGGGAAGTGACATCCATGGTGGTAACTATAGTGTTCTGAGGGAAGCTGTTAAAGTTTCAAAGTTTCTGGAGAAAGTCCATTGAATCTTGGAGGAAACTTGCCTTTTGTGTGGTTTGAAGACAGGTTCTAAGAGTCCTGATATTCCTTCAGTAGGAATACCACACCCATATATGATGCATCTGCCTGGGTTTCCTGCTTGTGTATATTGGGAAGCATGTAGGAGTTCCCTGGGGTGGGTTTGTGAGGAGGGGATGAAATTATAGATGGGCATCAGCTCCAGTACAACACCAGCCTTTCCACAACTCAGGCACTCTCCTCAGAACTCTGGGAATCCTATCCTTACCTTAGAGGTTAACATTAGGTACACCCCAACCTTCAAGCCCCCCTCAAAAAGCATTCCCTTGCAATATCCAGACCCTGTCATTGGATACTTCCAGAAATTACTAAGTCCGCTATCACCAAAGAGACAGTGTACCCATCAGCCTGTTGGCTCAGGGGAGGACATGCACCCCACTTTAATATATTGCAGGGAGATTAACCCTTTCCCCTGTGCGATCTCTTTGCTGCACAAGATACGCTTTGCAGAGAGAGCTGCAAAATCCAGGCACGTGTACATGGGGTGTGTGCGTGTGTATGGGGAGGGAGGTGGGAGGAGTACAGCCGTGCCTTGGGACTAGCTAGTTGGCAGTAAGACCTGTCCATGCCCCAGCCCCACTGGCAGGCAGGGCAGGGCGAGGCGAAGGCTCTGCGAGAGACAAACCCCCACCTCCTTCTCTCGCAGGCAGATGGGTCCTGAGTAGGGTTGCCAACTCTGACTGAAGCTATTCTGGGAGGTGTCCCTCCCCACATGCTGCAATGCCATTTTCTTAAAATATCCTATTACATCTCCTGGGTTGCGGTCAGTAGTCACTGGGAGTTCGAGGCCAATCCGGGGGGTTGGCAACCCTAGTCCTGAGGAACCGGGCAGCCCCTGGGGACTCTGCCCCGGCCCGCCGGGGAGCGGAAGCTATTAGCAACTACGCCTGCAGAGCGGGAGGGGGCTTAAGCGAGAGGCTCCTGCTCCGGCCCCAGCAACCCCCGGAGGCTCCCGCCCTCTCCTGCCGCAGCCGGGATTGCGGGGCCACACGCGCCGGAACCATCCCCCACTCACTCACTCACTCACTGTCGTCGTTACAGCCGCCGCAACTTTTCCTTCTCCCCGTCCCAATTTCAAATCCACCCGCCACTCGCGTCACTCGGCGTCACGCACTCTGCGTCCTACCCAATGCGCGCAGCCGAGCGTCTTACGTCAGGCGACTCTGCCATTGGCTAGGAGCATCGTCTAACAGTGGTGACCTCACTCCCGTTCTCCTCCAGACGAATAGCTACGGCATTTTTAAAAAATCCCTCTTTAGCTAGCTGTCGTGCTTTAGCGGAAGTTAGGGAACAACCGCCTGACACAGCTGTTTTGTCCGTACAACAAGATGGCTGCGCTCAGTGTGGGTTCTAATCGCTCAGGTGGGAAAAGCTTCTCCTCGAACAACCGGACGTTCGCTTGCTAGTGTCCGAGAATGGGGGGCCAGTAGGTGGGGCTCCCACAGGCAGGGCACATGGGGCTTCTCTGGGACCCGAGCAGGGGTCCCGCGAGCGGCCTTGCTCTCACCCCAGAGGCGCTGCCCGGCCCCGAGCTGCGCACGCCCTATCACGGTGCTGTCTAGGTCGCGGGCTAGCGGGGCAAGGCAGAGCCCCGGAACAGGCGCTGCTGGGCGAAACAGGGGCAGGTGGCTGGAGGGCCGAGGTCATATCAACAACCGGGACACAATCTGGGTTTCCGCAGAGCTGGCTGTGATTAGCGCTGCAGCCCAGAACAAGCCCAGCCTGGCCCTTCGAGGTGTGCGGTGACCCGACACCCTCTCTGGGGGCTGCAGGATCAGCCCCCTTCCCTGCCCACCCAGAAAGCTGCAGAAGTCTGGCCAGGCTGTATGTAAATTCGTGGCACGTTATTTTCAAAGGGAGACTCGCGCTTTCCTGTGTCGGGGGTTGTCTAGCACAAACTCTCAGTTTACCTAAACACTGTCAGAGCTGCTAATGGGATAATCATGGAGTAGATAATTGTGGCATGTTATAACAGGCATTTATTCTGTATATTATAGAGACGCTTGTGAAATAAGCATACAGTAAGAGTGCTATGGCGAGAGAGTTTAAAGGCTGGAATTTCTGCAGTTATTAACAGTGCATGGTGGGGTTCAGCAACAGACTATATTTGAAATGCTTGGCACACTTTAGGCATTGTTTTAATATACTTTAATAATTCTATAAAGTCTGCTTTTGTATTAATTACAGGAAAAATCTAAACTGGAAAGCAAGTATGAATTTCAGTTCCAATTTCTCAGAGACTGTCCTTGAAAAGGAGAGAATGTGATGTCTGTGGTGCATCAGCTGTCAGTTGGGTGGCTACTGGATCATCTTTCCTTCATCAACAAGGCCAGTTACCAGCTTTGCCCTTCCAGCCAGTGCCTTGCTCCCTCGGCTTCTCATGTTGCTCCTGTTTCTTCCACCCCTTCTACAGAGGATATTGTTGCGCCTTCCACCGTTGATACTACTTACTCTACTGGAGCTGCAGTAGAGAGAACAGGGGTAACACTAAAGAAAACATATGTGTTTCGGGAAGAGTTCTTTCATGTTTTTAAGCCCCATATAGTTTCAGCTCCCCAACAGAAGCCCCAGCAAGAAAGCTCTGATGCTGGCCCAAGGGAGGGGAAGGACAGTGGCAATGGAACAGAGCAGCACGAAGGAGCCAAGAACAGTGATGGGGATTCCATTGCCAATGCTAGGAAGGTATGGTCTACAGAAAAAAAAAAAAAAGACCATTAATAAAATAACTATGCATCTACCATAACAACTTCTTGAAAATTGTCTTGCTACTTCCTGAAATAATTTAAAGCACAAATTGTTGGGGGTGATGGGGCAAGGAGGAAGCATATCCAGAGCAAATTTCAAAATGTGAACGAGGTCTACACTTAAAAATTGTGTGAAACCGAAGCCTTTGCTAGATACTCACAAGGATTTACCCAGATCCTTAACAAGATGATGTTGGGACCTTGTAGCTCATGACCCCATTTTCAAGCCATCTGTCCTATATCGTTTAGCATGCAACTGCTAAACACTTATGGTCTGAATTTTCAGAAGTGCTGAGCTGACTTCAGTGTGAGTTGCTCAGTCCCTCTGAAAATTAGTAGATGTCTGCCCAGCAAGCTTAGAAATGACTTTTTAATTGCTTGTTTTTGATTTCTAATGTTTTCTAACTTCTTGAGGGAGAACTAGCCACATTCAGAGTTGGAATTTTTGTGTTCTGCTATTTTAAAATTATTTTTACCCCTCCCCCCAAATAATTACTCCACTCTAAAATAAATCTGTGGCCAGATGTTTAGATGGTGTAAATTCATTGATTTAAGTGGAGCTATGTTGATATCTGATATCCTCTATTTTTTTCTTCTAAATAACATTTCTAAAATGGCTGGGTGGTTTCTACTCAAACTTTTTAAAAAGAGTACCTTTGGCTGAAATCCATCATGAATCATTTCAGCCCAAAAGAGCAATGTTAGGAAGGAAAGACTGAAAAGAAAGATTTGTAATGGAACTTTAGATGCTTAGGTAACCGTACAGTAGTGATGTTCTGTAAAAAATAACTTTGGACTCCGTGTTAGACTCTGAATGACTCCTTGGTTAAACTTGCTCAATTTACAAATAACTGGCGTGTCTATTTTTTTAACAACTATTTTTTACAAACTTAGTCTCGGATCTGCGAGTCAAGTTGTTGAGGTTTTGTTTGTGTTTTGGCTAACGCCTAACCATCAATAACAAAGCTGCAAGTGAAATTTCATAATTTTGTTGATTATATCTAAGCCTGAAAAGAATGCAACTCACTACTGATTTTAAATTAATAAAACTCTTTGTTAGTCAAAGAAACAGCTATACCTATGAAAATGCTTTTAATGCAAATATGTTGTTTAGGAAGCACCTTTCTTTACACACTCAGTTTTCTGACTCTACTACACCTTTTACAGCATTTGTTGGCATGTTTGCTATTCTATATTGAATCTGTTACACTCTGAGTGGGCCTGGATATGCAGTATGTCCATTGGAGTAACTGAATAGGTTTAGGATGTATACAGTAGAATCTCAGAGTTATGAACACCAGAGTTACAAACTGACCAGTCAGCTACACACCTTATTTGGAACTAGAAGTATGCAGTCAGGCGGCAGCAGAGACCAAAAAAAATAAAAATAAAATAAAATGGAAAATCAGTACCGTACTGTGTTAAACGTAAACTACTAAAAGACAAAGGAAAAGTTTTGTTTCTGTGCCTGTTTCATTTACATTAAGATGGTTAAAAGCAGAATTTTTTTCTGCATAGTAAAGTTTCAAAAATGTATTAAGTCAATGCTCAGTTTTGAAACTTTTGAAAGAACAACCATAACATTTTGTTCAGAGTTACGACCAACCTCCATTCCTGAGGTGTTCGTAACTCTGAGGTTCTACTGTATATATTAAAGTCTCTTCATGTTGTATTATTGAAAATTTAATGAAGATGGGGAAAATGATGGATCTCTGGACTTTGTCAATTGTTATTGCACTTCATTTATTGACCCCAAAAAATAAAAACTTGTATATATTTTTTCACTTTAGTTGCAAATAGTGTTTTACTACTGCAGGACTATACTTACACTTTTCACAAGACTGTATTTAAAGAAAATGTATTTGCCAAGGATGATTAAGTAGTTCTGAGGGTTATTTTTTTTAAATTCACTTGGTAAGGGTGGGTAAATACATTTTGTGTCTGGGCTTGAAAATTTTCATGACAATTTTGCTGATGTGTTGCATGTAGCGTTCATTGAAAAACAGAAATATGAGGTGCGTTTGTTCCCTTTAAATTTTGTGTATATGATGCATGGGCTAAATCAATGTATGCGCTGTATCTTTCTGGAGTTAGGTGACACTTTCTTGTTGGCAATAGCCTGGGCTTGGCAACCAAAGATTTCATAGCATTTTCATCTGGAGACAGAAAAACTAAGCAGTGAAGATTAGCGTTAATATGAGCTGTGAAGTGGCATATCGTTGAATAGCACTGGCAAAAAGGCGGATACAGGCTCTTACAGCACAGATTTCCGTATATACTTGTTCATAAGCCGAATTTTTTTAGTAAAAAAGGGAAGCACCAGAGAAGGGGGTTGGCTTATGAACGGGTATAGAGAGGGAGAGGTGGGACACAGCCCGTCCCCCCAACAGAGGAAGCAAGGAGAGGCAGCACAGCCAGAAGGGAAGAGGCGGGGCCAGTGTCTCTGCTTCTTGCAAGGCTGCTCTCCCCCCAGCCTCTGAAGCAGCTGCCCCGCCCCCCAGAGCAGGCTGTGGCTGCACTGCCCGGCCCGCCAGAGCTTGCTGCGGTCGTGCCGCCCAGCCCGCTGGAACATGCTGCAGCCGCACCACCCAGTCTGCCCGCCAGAGCAGGCTGTGGCCGCAGGGAGCAGCTTCAGCCAGGCCAGAGACCTCCTCCCCAGATAAGGTGGGAAGTGATGGGATGAGGAGAGTGTGGGGGTCCCGAGCTAGGGGTGGGGTCATGTGGGGGATGGTCACAGGGGTTACTCCCCTGACTTCCAGCCTTCCCCCACCCACCCCCAGTTGCTGTCCTGGCCCGTCTGGGTAAGCAGCTGGTGCGCCGGGACACTTTGTTTACTTAGGTTTACCTCCGTGCTTGCAGACACTCGAGGTAAACAAACCATCTTGGCCCACCAGCAGCTTATCCTGATGGCCCGAGAGCCAAAGTTTGCTGACCCCTGAATTATAGGGTCAGCTGATGAACGGGTTATAAAAATTTTCCATTTTTACTTATCCATCTAGGGGGGTCAGCTTATAAACGAACCGGCTTATGATCGAGTATATATGGTATTTTAAAATGACTGTAGCACTATCAGAAGCTTACTATGACAAAAGACTTAAGTTCATAAAAAGGGTATGGCAAATTGTTACAAGCTCTGAAGGCATGTATATGTTTCTCTAGCATATTTTTGCCATGTAGTAACACAGCTGATATTTTTTTTCCCCCATATTTTGTTCACTGCAGAAACGTAAAAGAAAGTGTAGTGTTTTCAACCAAGGTGAACTGGATGCTTTAGAATACCATACAAAGGTAAGCCTGAGCAATAGTATGTAACAATGACAAGTGTACAGTATGTATCTGTAGGTAATTTATTAATATAAACTCTCTGAAACTATTCCAAAATATATGGAGCATGAGTCTTGTAATTTCAGTTCATTACAGCTAGAGCAATATTTGGTTTCACCAGTCCCCAAGTGGAGGACTCAATATTGGGACTATTTTAAGTGTGTGTGTGTGTGTGTGTGTGTGTGTGTGTTTTTTGTATAAAAATTAAACTGCAGCTGAGAAATTTCCAAGAGCTAGAAACTGGTTTCACATAATACCTTTAATATTCTAGGTAGCTGAACATCTTCGAGTAAGCATCGAGTTAGCTAGCTAGGCAATGTCTGCAAGAAAATGGTACAGATGCTGGTTTTGAGCCTTGGCAGTATAAACAGTTCTAATGATGTGTATATTGGATGCCGAACTGAGATTATTCCCCAGTTCTTTTATAAAGATGCTCTGCTGTGTCACATCCACTGGAGGGGGGGCAGAATTACCCGTTCTTTAACCTCTTATATAGTATCTTGTTTGCTACAGTAAAGTGTTAGGAATGAGTTAGAGCCCATGTCTTGATGTGGGTTTGAAGCCATGACCTTTGGAGGTATGATCACTACCAGCTGAGACGTACTGATGGAATCTAAAAATTGAATCTCTGGACAAATGAGCCTTTCTGACCACTTTTATTTATCAATTTGTTTGGAAAATGTGTCATATAATGTAGCAAAAAGAAGAACAGGAGTACTTGTGGCACTTTAGAGACTAACAAATTTATTAGAGCATAAGCTTTCGTGGACTACAGCCCACTTCTTCGGATGTAGCAAGAAAGTCTTAGACAAGATCAAATTAGTCTGCTGTACAGTTTATTTGTAACAGACGAGTTATGTAAAAATAACTAATTAGGGTTGGCATGGAAGCATGATGGGATGCGAATAATAGGAATTTTTATTTTTATGGTGACTAGTTTGGTGATGGTAAAATTTTAAATTTTATCTTCTTCCTTTTAGTCCTTTCTGGAGTAACAGTGGTAGAAATGGAGAATTAGCGTAGCTTGGAGAAAGGACAAACCATTTCAGAACTTCATAATCGCTCAGTGACCACATCCCCATTCATTTCGAAACTCTTCCTCTGGCACCTTTTTGGTTGCTCACTGGTAGAGTGGCTTACGATGCTAGCCTTTCCCTTCTGGTGAATTCTGTGCATGTTTTAATTCATAGAATTTAATGTTCTTATTCTAGTTCATATCACAAAACTACAAAGTTGGGATAATTGATTCCTCCACTGCTTTACTTGATAGCAGTTTTTTTCCATCATGTCAAGTAACATGTTGCTGGTTTAAATCATCATTGCTCCATTGACTTTTGTCTCTGATCTCTGTTCTGCTTACAGTTGTCTTTAATCTGGTACTCTCAGATTTCTACCTTCCTGACTTTTGATTTCTGCCACCTAAGGATTTGCCCATGATGTTTCCAAAATTTTTCTTGCTCTACTTTTTGAAACTTTATAGTTTATATGTAATTTTTTTAACATTTGTAAAATGATTTGAGCTTTAAACATGTCAGTCATGTACATGGAAAATTATTATTGTCGAAATGTGAAGTTACTTAAATGTGGCTTTTAAAAAAAAAAAAAAAAAAAAAAATTGTGCTGCTCTTCTTCCAAGGTGAGTTGGCTTGGGAGGATGTGTGAGAGAGTTTAATTTCCTTTTTTGAGTAGGAACTTAGTCTTGACATTTCATTTATAAGAGTAGAAATACACAGTAAAATGATGGTTTGTGTTCTAGCCAACACTGAATCTAAGTCATGTAAAAATTTGTTGACTGTAAAAAGCAAGAAAAATGTTATATAAATGTTAGTTTCCTCAGTTCTGTTTGATTCAAACAAGATCTATATCACTTATAGATTGCAAAACAATTTATTACTAACAAAAATCAGAGTTGTAAAAGATTAGTTTGTGTAGTTTTAAAAGTAGATAAAATATATTGAAAGAATTATCAAACACAGTTTTGATGGGGAGAATAACTTTATATTAGCAACAGGATGGGAGAGAAGACATTTGGTGCCAGATGGATTCATATTTTTTATACATGATCACATTGCTAGAAATATGTTTTTTAGATTACATTTGTAGCAAGTATACACTGATCCTATGGTTAAACATTGGCCCTTTTATATGACATAATTAAAAAATAAACCAGATGCAAAAAGCAATAGATTTTTAAGGCATCAATGCAGGAATGCACTTATGCACATGCTTATGTGTTTCCTGAATAGTAATGCTTTCCTCAATTGAGAGGTGTGTTTGCATTTGTTTCTCCTGATATTGGTGGTAATCACTGTATTAATTTTTATTTTTCTCTTGAAATTGTATTTTAAAATATTAAGATATATAATCTCTATATTACATCACAATATTTTTATAGGATTCCCATTGTATACTCCAACCAAACATTGTGATCTGTTTATACAGGTGACATCTCCTATCTACAGATCTCAGAATGCTTTAAACTTTGGTTATCTTTATTATTTATAATATAATAGGATCTAGGGGTCTCAGTCAGATTAGGGGTTCAGTATGCTGGGTGCTATACAAATGCATTGCTCCAAATTGCTTACAGTTTAAGACCCTTATTCTGAAAAGACTTGTGCACCTACTTCATGAACTGAATTCAATGAGATCACTGTTTGTGAAGTTAAATGTATGTTTAGCACTTTGCGAGATTGGGGTTAAATAAAAACAATGCACGAGGGAGTGAGAAAGATGGACAAGTGATAAAATCTTTGGTTGCCTATATTAGTTATGTGCACAACTTTGGGTTTTTTTAATGAAGGTGTAAACAAACAGTAGCTATTCATGAAACACTTGTAATCTCTGCTAGCCTCCTTTTAAACCATTAGAAAATTAAGCTTTGCGTTTATAGCAGTAAAAGCTAACCTCCCCAGGTTGTTCCTCTCCATAGGATGAGAAGTCAGTACAAATTGTTTTAGCATTTATTCATAGCTGTTGTAGGAACAGAGAAACTGCATTTTTTAAAGTGGTTTTTTTTTGTTTGTTTGTTTGTTTTTTATAGGAACCCCTGGTACATTCATTGGTATTCCTGAATGTGTGTATGCTAAGACCATGAAGGCTATAATTATATTCCAATATTGCCAACCCCAGGCATTCAAAAATATTGAGATTGACTTACTCATGAGATTTTAAAAATAATAAATGTGGTGTTCTTGTTATTTGCCTTCTCATGTTTGATCCTTTAAAAGTTCATTGTAACCATAAAGACTAGACATTTACTTTAAAAAAAATTTAAGATTCCCACATAATCTCATGATTCCAGGAGTTGGAGCTTTAAAAACAATAATAAATATTGTAAGATTCATGATAGTTGGCAACACTGATAAATGGACAGTATGCTTTGGTTTATAATTGAAAATAGTGAGGTCATGATGATGATGGATGCAGGGAGTAATTTAGGCTCGGAATCGTTGATGAAATGTGCATAACCAGATTCTCAATTAAAGTCCCTGGGATTCTGTGCAGGTTCAAGGAACTGCCTGCATGAAAGACTTCCAGGATTAGGGCCTAAGAGGGTGTCATTTAGATGGTCACTAAAAACAAGTTATAATAATTTGACTCACTAATTTTTTTTTATCATTCTTAGTTTAATGCATAAAATATGTTGTTTTTAAAGTGAGTTTAAGGTTCTGGAAAGATACCATATTAAAATTCCTGGATACTGACATCCTCAATTTTCCTGATTGTAAATTTGTTTGTCTCTATATGAGTCCTGATGATAACGTGCAGATTCGCAATGTAGCAAATATGTATGAAATTTCTGTTTAATTCTCCAGAGATCTCAACCAGACATTTCAAAGATCCTTTCCCTCTCCTTTGTATGTCTTATTACTGTACAGATCAGGGGTCTAATATTGGAAGGCACCAGGTGTTTAATTAAAGAAGGACTCAAAAGTGGTTTTCTTCACCCCATTTCTGCAAAACAAAGTAGCATCAAGAATGTTATTACAGGACATGTTGGCTGTGGGATGGCTGAATTATGTGAAATGGCAAAACATTTTCCTTCTGTGAATGAAAGTGACCATCGATCTGCACAAATTATAGATGAGGAAACATCCATTCCAGAGCAGGATCTGCTTTCATGCGTTACAGAGAACAATACAGACTATGCAAAGATAATAAATTTAATGGGACAGAAGTACCTGGTACCGCCAAAAAGCAGTTTCCTTTTATCTGATATTTCCTGTATGCAACCACTTCTGAATTGTAAGTATCTTTACTCATTAAAATTTCCTCTTTTTGTCAGTAGCCCATCGATCTGCTCGCTGATGGAACATGTTGTCTGTTAAGCCTCAGAGCCACTTCTCAAGTAATCATCTTGACATTGGACTTCAACGTAGATTGAAGTATTGGTAGTAGGGAACACACTAGCAAGCTGCTACCATAAGAAGTTTGAGAATGAGCTATTCTTCATGCAGATCGGCCGGGATTTTCAAAGAAGCATATGGGAGTTAGTTGCCCAACTTTGTGAGAGGTATCTAAATCTCTTAAGCTCCTTTGAAAATCTCATCTGCCGTGTATTGTGTGAAACTCAATAGACTAATGCTTTTTTAATTAGCTAAGCACTTTATTTCTGTGCTTTCCCCAATAATCCATTTAATGAATTTGTGTTGTTTACTCATTTGAATAATTTATAACTACAATATGACAAGGTATTTAAGAAGAGAGAAATAATTTTTTTCCCAGCATTAACTCCTTCATGTGTAGTACCAAAAGAACAAATTACTTAGGCTGTAACCAATAATCTGTGACTTGATAGTTACTTTTATTTCCCACTCTCCAATATTCCATTTTAAAATTAAAAAGAAATCACCCATGTTTTGATAAGAAAGACATGCAAGCTGTGGAATTTAACCTAACAATTACAGTTCTCCCCTGACAAATTAGGAGTTCAAGCTGTATGTCTGTTGAGCAAAATGGCTTACTACATTGAGGTACATGAAAGAATAAGAAGACATTTTGTATTTTCTAAATCAGACCTCAAATTACTGCTGCACATTTAACACCATTTGGATCCTCTCAATCAGAGATCAGATAGGATTAACCTTCTCTTGAATTTCCTGATCTAACATGATGGCATGGCCTCGGGTATTTTCCTGTAACCCTTACTCCCAAAAGTAGCTATTTCTACTTTTTCCAAAGAATTGGCAAATTCTGTCCAGATTCAGGATACCTCCCTCAGTTCAGTAGTTGATATCTGAATAGAAGCCATGATCTGGAAATCATAGAAGTGTAGGGCTAGAAGGGACCTAGAGAGATCATCTAGTCCTTCCCCTTGCACGGAAGCAGGACCAAGTATACCTAGACCATTCCTGACAGGTGTTTGTCTAACCCAGGGGTGGGCAAACTTTTTGGCCTGAGGGCCACATATGGGTATGGAAATTGTGTGGCAGGCCATGAATGCTCACGAAATTGGGGATCAGGGTGCGGCGACACCCTCACAAGACCTAACCAGATCAGCCACACCATCACCGGTTCATTCACCTGCACGTCCACCAATGTAATATACGCCATCATATGCTAGCAATGCCCCTCTGCTATGTACATTGGCCAAACTGGACAGTCCCTACGTAAAAGGATAAATGGGCACAAATCAGATATTAGGAATGGCAATATACAAAAACCTGTAGGAGAACACTTCAGTCTCCCTAGACACACAATAGCAGATTTAAAGATACCCTGCAGCAAAAAAACTTCAGGACCAGACTTCAAAGAGAAACTGCTGAGCTTCAGTTCATCTGCAAATTTGACACCATCAGCTCAGGATTAAACAAAGACTGAATAGCTAGCCAATACAAAAGCAGTTTTTCCTCCCTTGGTATTCACACCTCAACTGCTAGAAGAGGGCCTCATCCTCCCTGATTGAACTAACCTCGTCATCTCTAGCCTGACTCACTCTTGCTTGCATATTTATACCTGCCTCTGGAAATTTCCACTACATGCATCTAACGAAGTGGGTATTCACCCACAAAAGCTCATGCTCATATACGTCTGTTAGTATATAAGGTGCTACAGGACTATTTGCTGCTTTTACAGATCCAGACTAACACGGCTACCCCTCTGATAAGTAGTAGTAGTTTACAGTACACCTGTAACCAACATGACATAACATAGCAGAGTCCGATTGTGGCCTAAAACCATCTCTAACTGATCAGCCATTTAAAAATCATTAATATCTGACCCAGTGAACCATCATAACAGAAACATATCTTAGTCTGACACATTTATCAGTTTTCGTTAATTTCCTCAAAATGATAGTTATCATATTGTGGTAAGTTGAAGCATTTTAATTAATTATTTTTAAAAGCAAAATAGAATATCGCCCCTTTGCCGCACAGTCTAGTCTTCTGGTCTCTGTAATTAGGTTGTTTACACTTTGTGGAACAATTTTAGCTTTTGTTTTAAAACTAGTCTTTCAATTTTACTTTCTTTCTAGATAAGAATAAATATGATGTAATTGTGATAGATCCACCATGGCAGAACAAGTCTGTTAAAAGAAGTAACCGGTAACTTTTTTGTAAATTTATATATTTCCTGTTTTGTTTTTTGTTGTGTTTTTTTTTTTTTTTTAAATCCGCCAAACCCCACATTTGATTTTGTTCACGTGCTAGTGCAGCATTCCTGCAAAGTTCTGATTATGTGTTTGTTTTTGTTTTTTTTACCTCCACACAGATGCAGTTGATAATGCAATCCAACACATTGATAACTGCTAGCTTTGGCCCCAATCTTGCAAACACTTTGACACTTACCTAACCTGAAGCATATTCGTATGTGAGTAATCTCATGGATTTCATTGAGACTAGTCAAATGCTTCAAATTAAGCATGTGCCAAAGGGTTTATAGGATTGGCACTTAAATTAATTTCCAGGACAGCTTGAAGCCAATTTTATTGCAGAGCCCCAATCCTGCAAATACTTACGCATGTGCTCAATTTTAATACCATGAGTAATACCGTTTATTTCAAAGGAAAGTGCACAAGTGTTTGCGGGACTGGGGCCCAATTTGGAAACTTCCGAATTTTTTTGTTGGAGGTTTGATTCTCTGCTTGATCAGTAGAAGTAGAAAATTTAATAATACAGTATTGAAATTCTCAGACACAATGGAGTCAGCTGCTGAGAACTCTAGTTTGCAAAGTCATTACATTAGAATTTATGGGCCTGTTTCTTAAGTGAGCTACATACATTTTATTCCAACAGGACTCAGTTTGTTACATAGACTCACCACCATGTAAAAGTGGTGAAAATGGTGGAGAATTTGGACATATAATTTTCCAAAGTGAATATTGATATAGTTTCTCTTCTGTAGATCTGGAAGCTTGCAATTAAACATTTTTTAAAAAATTGCACAAATGGGATAGAGTTGAAGTTAAATGTATTTCCTGAGTTAGCAAATTTTTTGTGTGGGTTTCAAAACACCACTCTAATCCTGTGATATCAGAAGACTGATTTTTTTTTAATGTAATTTGTTTCTTAGAACATTAATATCCACACCCCATGCCTTGCCTCTTAATCCTAAAATCCAAATAGTGTTCCAGATGCCTCTTCTGAAATAAACTGCTCTAGCATACAACCACAGACAATACATACCAATACAATCCTGAAAATCACACTCATATGCACAACATTAACTCTCTTCAGGTGTTCTTAAATAGTAATAACACATTACAGACTTTTCAAGTGAAGTGTGTTTGTCAGTAAGACATTTTGGTGTGGTCATTTAAGGTTGTGTGGCATTGGGAAATAGAGGGGAACAGGAGCTACTGTCTTTATGTACAATTTTATTTTATTTTATTTTTTTTTTAATGCTGTCTGGAGTGGTTAAGAACCATGAGTGCCAACCTCAGGGCACACCCGAAACTGGTAATATGTTTTATAATTAGATTTCACCGTCCTAGTAACAAGTGTGAACTCCTGGATTACTGTAACAGTCTTACTATGAAGGCACAGACAGTCCCTTTAGGCTCTATCTTGCCACCCAGGCAATATGGACTTTGTGATAAATAGTCACTTACATCAAAGATCACAAAATATTCAGGTTACTCCCAGACCCAAGAGACTAGTCACTTAACCCAGATCAAGTATCTCACACCAAAAACAACACTGGTAGCCAATCCTATAGTAAACTAATTAAGGATTTAACAACTAGGGGGAAATGTTATTTACAGGTTAAAGCACACAACATATATGCACAATTGAGTTCAGTCTATGATTCCAAAAGGTAACAATGTTGTAGCAATGTGTCAGCATTGAATGTCTTTTCAGGCTTAAGTCAGGTTGACACTGAGGATGTGTGCTATGTTTCTTAGCTACAGCCCTAGTAAGAGTCTAAACAGTAAAGAGATGAAAAATCTTCATATCAGCTACTTTTATTTCCCTCTTCCAGCTTTCAAAACAATGGGATGAGGCTTTCTGCACATACTTCTCCATGGGGCAATTAAAGCTTATGTTCTACAACACAAAAAAATTAATTTTGATAGCCCTCCTGGGTGGGTAGAGGTAGCCACTCTTCCTGTCTCAGTTCACAAATTCAGAGCAGGCATTTTTACAATTATAAAACAAACTTATATTTTACATTGTAGCATGGAATACAGACATTATAAGTAAGATTAATGCAGGCAGCATTTTATACATTCTAAATATCTTTAAAAGTCTAACACCTATCTTGAACAATAGTAACATGTAGGTGAGCTGGTCTGGTTTCCAGCTATGAATTTGTCACCTGATACCTACAGACTTGGCAAGAGCTGGCACCTGGTTTACCAGGGTCACACGTAATAAGACTTAAAAAAAAAAAAAAAAGAAACAAAAAACACATCCCCATCATCCCTCCCCTTCCCCTTAAATAAAACATCCAACTTTCTGTCAAAGCAGAAAACTCAGTTATTTCTGTTCTTGAATGTGGTACAGGTTTGTATTTTGATATAGCTGCACCACTCATAATAGGATGCACCTTTCTATTTTATCCCCTTTGAGAAAGGCACACTCTTCCACAATGAGTGTAAGTGCTTAATTTTTGAGCTGGAAGCCATCCAAGGGCTTCAGTGGAGATTCCTTTCAGGTTTTTTACTCATTGCAGATCAGTGGACTAATTTGTTGAATGGGGTTTAGCTTCCCATTCAACATGAGGATCTTGGTCTGTATGATTAAAAATAATTAAGCCAGAGAAGAAATACATATTGAGATTAGTGCTTAACTGAAAAGAAATAATTCAGCAACATTTATAGGAAGACTGCATTCTGAGTGACTAGTGAGTTGCATGAAAACTACTATGTTACTAGTGTAGATAGCATGGCATTCAAAACAATAAAGAACCACCTCCATAAGTTAGAGACATGATCTGAAAACCTCTCTCTATTCTTCACACTGAAGTAAAATTAACTTTACAGTATTCAGATTTATTTTGAGCAACCTACTATACCTCTAATAGAAATACTAATTTAAAATTATAAATTACTTTTGTATATGGTTTGAGAAGTGATTACTGTTTTGATCTTTTAACCTGACAATCCAAGTTGGCATTGTTCGTGTGCTTATAGGTTACTCCATTTGCTTTTCATTCAGATGGGAGATTTCTTATTACAGAGTGAATGGCATTGACTTGAGTGGAAGCTATAATATAGACAAAAACTATTGTGTCATCAAATAGTTTATTCTAGTGTACAAATGACAGTATTGGATTAAAAGCAATAATCATCATTGTCAAAATTAAGACTGTAACTCAGCCTTTTTCAAAAGTAAAATTCTTACAGACCTGACATATTTTGGGAATGTGAGAAATATTTAGATAAAAATTGCAACATATGTGTGTGTGTGTGTGTGTGTATGTATGTATGTATGTATAAAAACTTAAATACGAGTCAAGAGTGACATCCGGTGGCCAAATATGTTGAATGCTTACAAAAAAAACCCCACACATATGGATTATGTGTGTGTGTGTGTGTGTATTATTTTTTATATATATATCCATATGTGTGTGGTTTTCTGTAAGCATCCAACATATTTGGCCACTGGATGTCACTCTTGACTCATATTTGAGTTTATTTAACTGTGTGGTTTTATTTGTATTCAGGAAATGGTTCTTAAAGAAGAATGTCAGAGTTGGGGCTTTATATAGCCCCTTTCACTGTTATGGTTTTTTATACTAGTTTTGTATTTGCTAATACGCTTTCTGAATATACCGAGGTACAGATACAGCCACTTGTCTGCATGGCAAATCAAGCAAATTCCCATACCATCGCTAGCTGCTCCAAATTGTCTTGTGGTCACATGGGTGACCAATAGACAGAAGCACCTACGTTTTGTTAAGGATGAACTTTATCCTTATTGGTCTGTGAAGACTCTTGCTGAGTGGCACTGGGTGAAAGTAAGTTATGAATCTCTTTGCTTTTGGTGGGTGGGCCATGCAACACGGTGCTTTTCTGCATATTTCAGTAATTTCTCTGTCCCTTAGTGTTTTTTGTATTTAAAGGTCATTACTACTTCACTGGGATGCAGTAATTTTATATCTTCATTATGTATTGGGGGGGGGGGAGATTAATAATAACTAATACAAAAATGTAGCTGTTGTATACCAAGTCACATGCAAAATTTATTTCTCATTTCTTTTTGTCAGATTACCAGATCTGGAGAATTTGTATTTCCATTAGATTCTTCCCACAAAAAACCCTATGAAGTTCTTGTGTTGGGGAGAGTTCAAGGAAGTATAAATTTGCCATTAAGGTAGGAGAGACTATTTTTAGTAAGTATTTTTCTAAGTGGTTGTTCTTTTGCATGTGTCATTCTTATATAAGCTATATAATAAGCTTCCAGGGTTGTCGTGTGTCACTCTGGAGCCTAGAATCTCTGTTTAGTCAGTGTGAAGCGATGGAAACATACAGCTATAAGCATGTCTGAGAGCTCTTTTTTTGTTCAGAATATCACCAGGTTTAATCATCAGTAGGATTTGTGATGTGTTACAATCCAGTTTTTAAGTTCTTAGTCATTTTGACTTTACAAATAACACTTGTGGTACTGTACCTGTACGCTAAGGCATGTATCTATGCCATGCCAGTCACTTTTTGCCCCTACCTGGTGCATACTGCACCTAAAACTGGCACAGCCGCCCTTGGGAGCATCATCCCAATGAAAGGGGAATTCTCCAGTGGCACAGAGTGACCAAAGCAACTCGTGTCTCTCCCAGCTGCCTGTGTATGGAGCATGGCTCTGGGAAAGGGGACATGGCTAGGGCTTCCCTTTGCTGGCACTTCCCAGCTGCAGTCCTACCTGCTTGGGGCTGTTGGCTGCCATTAGAAGTTAGAGCAGTCCTTTGTCTGTTCTCTCTCTTACTGGGGGACCAGTCCAATGAACAGGTGGCCCAGAATCAGGAGGGAAAAAAAGTGGGTGGGATTGTGCTGTGCATTCTTCACCATAGCAGAGGTCTGTGTGTATGTATTTATGTAGGCACATAATGTAGGGGTGTGGTTTGAGTTCTTTTGGTTAAAGTAGGTGATATTCTACTGTTGAAAAGTGACAGAACTATCAATTAGTTTGGATATTTTTCCCCTCTTGTTTCATCCCTTTATTACCTATATTTTCTCCAAAGCCTCCGAAATTTCATAAATTGCCCTTTATCTTTCAGGAAAACAAATATACTCAACATTTAGATATTTAGCTTTCCCAAGGCTTACGGTGAAGTCTGATAGTGAACGAGTACTCTGTATTTTTTTATATCCCATTTTAAACAAAACCCCAAGAAAACGCGTACCTGTATCACAGTATTGATTGAGAAATCTCATTTATTTTCTTCTGATTTTATACAACAGGAAATCAGATGTGGAAGTACTTCCAATTCCAGACCACAAATTAATTGTCAGCGTACCCTGCACTCTTCATTCACACAAACCTCCTCTTACTGGTATGTTCTTTGAACATCTCTCTACAATATAGTGTTTGTATTGACCAAGCTTTTTCAAACTTGAGTGTCTGAAGCTAGGCACCTAAATCCATATGTAGGTGCCAAATAAGTAGCCTGATTTTTCAGAGATGCCAAGCAATTGCAGTCAATAGGAATGACAAGTGTTCAACATCTCTGAAAATCCTGCCACTTTTAGTTCCTTAAATATGGGTGTTAGGCACCAAAGTTTGGGCATCTCCGTTAGAAATTTTTGGACAGAGGTCTTAAATAAAAAAAAAAAAAGTTACCTTTGCTTTATAACTACTTCAAAATTGCTCTGTTCCTGTATTCTGTGTAAAAGAGTGCCAGTTGACCTGAGTTCTTTCCTTTGTGCGGTGAGCAGCATTTCCCTGGCTGGGAATACATAAAATAGACTGTCTGTTGTTTACTTAATTAAAACCACCAGTCTCTTCTTTCTGGGACACCTAATTGTGGAAGAGATTTAATGTATAGAATATGCACATATAGCACAAAACCTTGGGTACGTTTTGTCTTTTTAAAACCACAAATTTAATAAAAATAACTTTTAACAAACTGACAATACACCTCTACCTCAATATATCGCTGTCCTCAGGAGCCAAAAAAATCTTACCGCATTATAGGTGAAACCGCATTATATCGAACTTGCTTTGTTCCACCGGAGTGCACAGCCCCGTCCCCCGCCGAAGCACTGCTTTACCGCATTATATCCGAATTCCTGTTATCTCGGGTCGTGTTATATCGAGGTAGAGTTGTAATTGACAGCAAGTAGACCATACCCATGTTAATTACCAATATCCATTATACATTACAGGAGTTGATCTCCAACCAATCAGTTAGACAAAAGGTGCCTCCCATCCAAGCCCTTGCTCATGCTAGGTCTGAAGAATCTCATCACCTTTGCACAATGCCATGAGGGTCTGCAAACTGGGGCTCTGGCGGATCAATGATGAATTTTCAAATCAAGAGTGGATGTTTTTCAAAAAGATATGCTCTAGGAATTTATTTTTTGGAAGTTCTATGGCCTGTGTTATATAGGCGGTCAGACAGACTAAGCGTTGGAAGTATTATTTATGCAGGGTATTTCCATGACACTAATGTAACCATAAATTCATTTATTAAAACGAAAGGTCAAATGCTATTTATAATTGCTCTAAACATGCCTAAATAATAAGCAATTTAGTACATCCAAACAGTAACAAAACACTTCTAAGCATTTGATCAAGATACTTATAAATGGGCTAACCTCCCGGAGTGCTTAGACCGATATTGGTTGTCTTCAATTTGGTCAGGCAGGTATTAGCAGTGAACCCTTTAAGAGTTGACTTTATACTATTTTTAACAAACAAGCGATGTCATTGCCAATTATCAGACCTCAGTTAAGGCCAGATGAAGCAGTTTCTTATATAGCAAATTACTTACTGCACCTGGTATCCAATTAACTGTATTTTATTTCTGTTACTTCAGCCCATACTTTAAGATAACACTGATATTTTGAAGGGTCATTACAAGTTTAACACAACAACTCTTCTTTCGCATGAACTCATTCTTTTTGATCACATGCTTTGGGCCCATTGCTCATGCTAATATCTCAATTTAATTCAAAACTGTAGTTCACCCAAATCTAATGTGGACCTATATTACTGCACTAGATGATCACAGTGGCCCTTCTAGCCTTGGAATCTATGAATTTATAGATTATATCATTGAAATATGCTATACTTGAAGACTCGTCATGTTCCATCTGCTGCAGGAGGTGCCAGTAACCACAGGGAACCTGTTAGACTCCTTCTCTGGCCACTGCACTAAATCCATATTAGGTTTTGGGTGTAAATCCAGGTACTGATGGATTTTATAAAGCTCTAACTGGTTTGGGTCTTGGCTGTTGGAAAGACTGTGTCTCTCACCTTAAACCACCATAAATGAGATCAGTTTGAGTTAAATCACTGGATTTAAATGTGGTGAGAACTTGGTGACAGGGTGTGCAAAGCAGAAGTCTTTCAACTTTAATTTAGCCCACCCTTCTTTCCATACACACTTCTGACAAAATCCTAATTTGATTACTCTTCTATATAGACAATTATACTGACCTCATTACTGTAGTATCTGAGCAGCTTCCAGTGGTCCATTAAATGACATGACTAACATTCGTCATGTGTGGTTCATTCTTCAGGTCATCCTCTCCCGAGGGAGAAAATTGTGTGTGCAGTGTAGTGTTAGTTATGGTAGGGTTAAAAATCATATGCATACAATGCTATGTATTTCTGGTGTAGAAGGCAGGTTGAAGAAGTGTGCCTTGCACTTGGAGTGGAAGGTGATGAGGTTGGAGGTGATTCTTGATTCCTGTGGGAATTTGTTCCACGTTCTTGGACCAGCCCCCAAGCAGCTCTGTCTCCTGCACTGACAAGATTTACTCTTATGGTAGAAAGTTGCATTGTGTCTGAGGAGCAGAGTTGTCCATGGCTAGGGTACTAGTCTCAACTCCTTTTGCAGTGTTTATTTTGGAGGGTTTTTTGTTGTTGTTAATAGTGTGTGTTAATAGACACATGTCTGGAGACAAGTAATTGGGCACAGTTTAGTAATCTGAAATATAAGCAAGCTTGAATCCATGACCATCCATCAGCAATGTCCTGCAATGAGCCTTATATTGTAAGTCTTTCTGGTTGATTAACAGGGGTGCCTGGGCTGATCTACATGATTGCAAGGCTCGTGGTCACTGAAGCAGCCAGGACTCAGACCTCTTAAGACTTTACTGGCCAAACTTGGAAAGACTTTACAGACAAACAGAAATGCAGTCAAGTTGAGTGTATGTAATGTGATAACTTTTGAACGGTGCATCAGATCAATTCCAAAATTTCAGGGAATGATCTAGTTATCAGTGGGCAGAACCCTATTGATTTGGGGGGAAATGGGGTACATATGAAGTTGCTGTCATCTGTTCAGCGAAGCCACAGTTTCAGGTACCTCTGCACTTGTCTGTAGATCAAACAACTTGTTGATGGTACCCCTTAATGCCTTCCAGCATAACCCCTGCTCATCCTCCCAATAGAATTTAATGTGTTTGACACCTTGACTGATTTGTCTTCCAGACAGATAGAAGAGAAATCATTTCTCTTCCTGATGGGAGCTGTGGTGTAGATGCTCAGCCAGTAGGGGCAGCCAGAGGGAGAGGAGAGAGAAGAAGGCTTTATTCTTCCCTTCTAGTGTCCTGTCTCCACAACTTCTGCTCTGTGGTGGGGAGGGAGGCAGAAGTGTTCCCCTCCCTTCCAGTCCAGGGGGAATAAAGGTACTTTGAACAGACTCCAGAGGAGAGTGACAAAAATAGCAAGATGTATAGAAAAGCTGGCCAAAGACACAAGGTTAAAAAAAGTCTTCAAATATGTGAGGGGCTGGTATAAAGAAGATGGTGATCAATTGTTCTCCATGTCCACTGAAGGTTGGACAAGAAGTAATGGACTTAATTGGAAATAGAGGAGATTTAGGTTAGATTTTAGGAACTATTTTCTAAATCTAAGAGTAGCTAAACTCTGGAATAGGTTTCCAAGGGAGGTTGTGGGTTCCCCGTCATTGGAGGTTAAGCACAGGATGGAAAAACACTTGTCAGGGATGGTCTAGATTTACTTGCTGCTGCCTCAGTGCAGGGTGCTGGACTTGACCTCTCGAGGTCACTTCCAGCCTGACATTGTTATGATTCTATGAGTATGCTTTGAGGGAGGGGAGTGTCACAGCCTATGGCATAAGAGGAATGGGTGGGAACAGGACCCATAGTGTGGGGGAAGAGAGGAATAGGGGAACAGAACCCCTGGCATGGTGCTGAGAAAGGGAGATCCTGCTTGGAGGGGTGGGAGATGGAGGGAAGATAGAGACAGTGCTGAAGGAGAAATGGGGGGCAGAGACCCTGGCATGGAGAAAGGGGGAAAGGGGGGTGCACAAAGCCCGTAGTATTGCAGGGGGAGAGTGGGCAATCTTGAAATGGGTAGATGCGGGAATCGGGGGAGCAGACAGAACCTCTGAGGGAACAGATGCAACCCCCTCCACTACCAAACCTTCCAGAGGCTTCCCCCTACCCACCAGTTTCTTATTTGGATTGAACTTCAGTCAGCTGTCTTGTTTTTGTGTCGGACATTGGTTAGGCATCCAATTCCATCAAAAATGACTTAGGTCACTGGTGATATTGCATCTCAAAATGTCTGATTTCCCTTATTGCTGGGGTTCTCAAACTGGGGGCTGTGACCCATCAGGGGGGTCGTGAAGTTATTACATGGGGGTTGTGAGCTCTCAGCCTCCACCTACAAACCCCGCTTCATCTCCAGCATTTATAATATTGTTTAATATAAAAATTTGTGGTTTTTAATTTATAAGGGGAAGGGGCCGCACGCAGAGGCTTGCTGTGTGAAAGGGCTCACCAGTATAAAAGTTGAGAACCACTGCATTAGTGCCTTATATAAACCCGGTGCAGGATGGTGGCACTGCTATGTATAGATTGTTCAGGATTCCTGTACTAGAGTGATTTCTTCCTACTGTATGTGTCTGATACAAATTATAGAAATGACACTAGTGAATTCCTGTATATGAATTCAAGTCTGAAACTGGCTTAAAAACAAAATATTATACTTTGGGGATTAGCAAAGTATTTAAAGCCATGGATTTGGCAAAATTAATTATAGTCAAGTAAGTATGATTAGAATTCATCTTTCATTTGTGTGCTTCTTGCTTGTCACTCTCATATCTGGTACTAATGCCATTGTAGGCGAGTGGCAGGCACCTTGAGTTGGTAGACTTAATGTACCCCTCACTATGTGTACACACATCATACATCATTTTGAAAGCTTATTATGTCTACTTTAAGATGAGAGATGATGCAGAGCTGTCAAGTGATGCCATTACCATAGACACAGGAATAAATAGTGACACTATCATCAAATTAAAATGACCATTTGCCTTTTTTTGTTAGTGTAATTAGTCTATGTATTATTTCAAGACACAAAATTGGATTTCTTTGTGACTTTAAAGCATCACAACAACAATCTAAAGGGTAAAACAAAATCTAATAATAAATTTGTACTGGTATCATTGAAATGCGACTAGTGACCTTTCTAGTCAACATCATTATCATCATCTTCCTGACCTCTATTGAGAGTATGTGGGTTACCACAGTCTTCCTTGCCTAGGCATGTATGCAGTTCTGTGAAGGAAAGATTGTTCTGACTATAGACACACTTAACTGTAGAGCAATGCCTACTGGTACAGGCACAAATAAGGTCTCGCAGAAGCTGAGATGCCATTAGTCCCGTGAAGAATACAGGAAGTAGATCATACACATTTTTCCATATATGCTACAATGGTGATCCAATATGTAGTTTACCTATATGCGAAGACATCCAAATCTTTGTTTGGCAAGATTCTCTTTTGACATGCTATTCAAAACGGTCCTCACATGGGGGAAATTTGACCAGTGACTTTTCCTTTTTGATAAATAGCTTGAGGTGCAAACAATTCAGGTCTCTGTGGGTTTCCTTTTCTTGCTCTGGTCATAGAGCACTGCCTTGCTGCAGAAATTGCAGCTTGTCTGTCAGACTCTCCCAGTTTGGCAAGATCTCTGAAATGGTAAGCTCCCTTTGTTTTGACAACATTAAACACAGATTTTTTTCCCCCCCAATACCAAATAGGGATGAGACAGTTATATCTCTTAATGCATGTACAGCAGGAGGTATGTTGCGGAAGTCAGGAGTGAGTGTGCCACAAATTGTGTGCACAAGTATGAAGCAACGCTTGTTAGTTGTGCTTGTAGTGGTGCCTGTTTTAGGCCACATGTTATGTGCATATTCCATTTTTGGAAAGTAGTGAACAGCACAGTCCAAATCAGGTGTGTCAGATGATCTAATTGTTATAGTTCCTTTGAACCCAAGAAACCCGAAAGCCACTCTGGCACATACAGTGTGCAGAAGCATCTTTGTGTCCACTTCCTCTTGAGTACTGTTCAAGTTTTGGGGCTTGTCTTCACTTACCGGTGGATCGATGCTGCGGCTATCGATCCACCAGGGGTCAATTTAGCGGGTTTAGTGAAGGACCCACTAAATTGACTGCAGATCGCTCTCCCGTCAACTCTGGTACTCCACTGGAACGAGAAGAATAAGGGGAGTTGACGGGAGAGTGTCTCCTGTCGACATAGCGTAGTGTGGACCCCCCGGTAAGTAGATCTAAGCTACGTCTACTTGAGTTATGCTACGAACGTAACTCAAATTGCGTAGCTTAGATCCATTGGGCTTCTTCAACACATTTAGTGGTGATGGACTTCGTTACTTCACTATTGAAAAAACATCCAGCAAGAAGGAGTATTTGTGCTGGTATACTCCTACACTCTCAGGTGCATTTTGAACCGTATATTCACAAAGAAATTTTACAAGCAATTGCTTCTTGGATGACATGTTTAAAAACTCTTAACATGGAAGCACAGTGTGACCACCAGTCACCTGGTATTTCTTACATCTAACCTTAGATCCTGTCTGATGCAGTCTTTCTGCAGTTTTCTGTCAAAGACTTCAGTCAGGTCCTAAAAGCTAATTCTGTACCTGAAGTACTCATCAGCCAGTTCATCAAATGTGTGGAATTTGTGTCCAGTCATCATTTGTATGACAGCCATGGCATCTCTGCTATACACTGTGGTTTCTTTGTTGCATGCTCTTAGCTCATGGATTCTTTCAGCTTTAGCTTCCAGTTGATGCCCTAATTCAGCTTTGTCTGTGCTTCTTACTGTTACATCAGCATGTAAGAGGGACATAGGCTCAGGTACCCATGGGAGACTAAGAATAGTTGGTATTGAAACATCATCTCTGTATCTTGCTAAGGATTGGGCTCTGTGGAAAACAGTTTCAAGACTGATAGCTGCTGTGATTGTCCCTCCCTTGCCAGACTTAAATTTGGTCTTTTTCGCCATGTCAGCAAATGTTTTGATGGTAGATTTCTTGACTGGGCTGAAGAAGCTACATGTCCCATGAAAATCAAGTGCACCTCTTACAGATCTTCCAATTTGTTTTTCACTAGCATCTGCTATTTTCAGTCGAGACCCTTGTATGTGCTCTCCATCTCCAGTGCAGAGGCAAGGACTTGTTTGTGGACTTTGTCTTCACTACTTCATTAGGCCACTGCTTTCTCTCATAGCTTTTGCATTTTCATAATATGAAGCTGTATATTATGATCTCTAACACTGACTTGTGCATGTGTCACTGAATTAAAAAGCTAGTTTCTAGAATATTTAAAAGGTTAGTACTGCATGCATAGGCAATTACAAATTAAAACCTTCTACCAGACAGACTAGAGCAGTAGTCCCCAACGCGGTGCTCATGGGCACTATGGCACCCACCGGGGCATTTATGTGCACCCGCCTAGTGCCCAACAGGGGAGAGAAGCCGCGGCCCCGCGCCTGCTGGGGACAGAGTACTCCGGGGCCGCGGGCGCCGGTGTTCTTTGTCCTCGCGGCTTCTCTCCGGCTTCTCTCCTCTCTGGATTTATATATTATGTAATATTAAATATGATGTTTTTCATATTATTTAATGTACAAATACAAAATAAACCTTGAAAAATTGTTGGCGCTCACCACACTCATCTGAAAACATGAATGTGCTACTGGCCACAAAAAGGTTCGGAACCACTGGACTAGAGGCTACATTGTATGTACAAAAGCTTACAAATAGGGAAGTATTGTGTTAAAAATTCATGTACATTTATATCTGCTCACTATGTAGTACAAACTATAGGCAGACAACCTACTGCTACTGGTGCACAATCTTCAGTGTGAGACTGATCTGTTCAGCAAATTTCAACTGAAAATATAAAACTTATCACTCATGAGATACTTTGACAATTAAGAATGTGATCTGAAAACATTTCACGTTAGTATATTGCAAAATGTTGACATTTGCCACTTTTGCCATGTGCGAAATAGCTTAATTATTGCTGGAAAAAATATTTGCCCATGAAAAAACAATAAAAATACTTTAATACATTGATGTTTGGTAGTTTTGACCAATAAACACCACATTAAGATGTTGACATTAACATGAACAGTAAAAGCTATAGTCAGTCATGTTGTAGTGGTTCCAGAACTGCAAAAAAGATACTCATTTTGGGTACCATTGTTTCACTGTGCTCTTCAGCCTTACCGCACCACTTGACAGTTCCACATCATATTCCTTTAAAGGTACATAAAATAAACTTTCACATAATATCTGATGTAGATGTGTGTAAGGTGAGTATATTACATGCCAAAAATTCTTTTGGAGAATGGCTGCACGCCTATTGTGCTTTATTCATTTTTATTGCTGGAAGAATAAATTTACCACTGAGAACAGATCATCTGGCCAGTGATTTACACAATTTTTTTCTAACATACATGTATATTTGCAATAAGTAAAGGTTACTCTTAGAACAGCAAAAATTAAAGAATAAAGGTGTTGCTTCTGTCTAAAGATATTGCAGATGTTCTTAGTACTGTAGTAGTATTACACAGGGTTATTTGTTTTTTGTTTTTTTGTTTTTTTTTTAGGCAGTATTCTAGATTTGCCAGTAGAGAGCAGCTGATCCACATTCCTAGATTATTTAGAACAATATGAACAGAAGCTGAAGTTTGGGGATGGGGGAGAAGGAAACTTGACTCACACACACATTCTTTGTGTTTTGTTTAAGTAGCAACAAAGCCAAAAATATTAGTATTTATTGCTACTGTCTGGCACTTGATTTCCTGTTACTGTTGTAAAGTTTTATGTTGGTACATACGTAGCCATTTAATGACTGATTATAACAATTTATTTCTCTGGGGGAACAGGAAGATGCAAATTAAAGCAAGCCATCAAAAGGAGACATTCGGGTTCCTGCAGTGCATTTAACTATGAAATCATGACTGTAGGGGTTTCTGGTGATACATGTTCTGCATTTAGTGCTCACAGCTTTAATATGTCATTATAGATGTACTTACACTGGTTTATGCAAATACTTTAAAATGAAATTTTATCACTTATGATTTTGTTTCAAATAACAGCAGGTTTTCCTTCTAGTTCAATTCATTGTTGCTGCTAGGATACATAAAGGGTGGCTCCCTTACATGGAGGACACTGAGCAATGTTGAATTTCAAATAATGTTTTGGGTTTTTTTTTGTGTTTTTGTACAGGTTCCTAGACTGGCTCTTGAGATTTCAGATTTCTTCCACAGTTTGTAAAGAAGTTATTGGCTATGAAGAGACAGCCAACTTAAAAATCCTGGACTTTATTCTTGGGTCTCCCCCAGCCACTTTGCCCTGCTTTAGCAGAGCAAAGCATTGGAAGCCCAGAGAAAACCTGCTTCCTGTAGCAGTTCTTTGCCCCCTTGAGCCATGTTGTAGAGACATGCCTGAGAGGGAATTAAAGAAGTCCTTATGTCCCGTGTGATACCCTGCTGTCCAATAGTCTGTGGGGCTGTTGGCAGCCAGGCATAAATTGGAACTCAGCCAACTGGAGGCTTAGACAAAGGCTAGGTGGCATAATGCCACCTTTGCCCAACCTCCAACACTCCCTCCCCACCCTTTCCTGGTCCTGTGCTAAGCACAAATTTAACTCTCTTAAAGAGTTTTGCTTAACGTCTAAAGATCACTCCCAAGAGTATATTAACATATATTTGTGAAGGTAGGACTTATAGCTTAAAATAGAAAGCTAATGTTCAGGTAAACTGGTGGCATTAGCTTTTATATCAACAAAATACAGCCATATTATTGCCCTCTATATATGCTAATTTTCATTGCACTGAGGGTTATTGCCTGATGTGATTATGTAAATACCCAATCCAAGCTATGAAAAATTATATTGTGATAGCTTGAATTATTGTAAATATAATCTGGCTGCATCTGTGCACACAGTCATCATGTTCTGGAGTGGGATTTTTAGGGGCTGTAGGGGAAGGGAAAGTGGAAGACTCCTAGGAACCCCTGGTTAAATTCTATCCCCAAAATTGATGGAAATGTTGGCATCGCACCTCTGGTTACAGCTAAATAATCCCTATCAGAAGTAATTTCTCTCTTGTGCTGTGTCAGATAGTAGGTACTTTAAAATTCTTTTCAGAAGATGAAAGTTTTGGTGCTCGATAATTAGTAATACTAGTGCTGCTGGACTTCGTGTTGCAGCATCAATATACACTCTCTCTCGAGAGAGAAATTTTTTTAGGAACAAAATACAAGTACTCGAAAATATAAATTTAATAAAACCTTGTTGGCCAAATGGTTTCTTATTTGGATTTTTTGGTTATAAAAAGTGGGTTTTCTTTTTAAATGGGGAAAAGAAACTAAAGCTCTGATGTTTCAATATGCTCTGCATGTGCTGGCCCCTGTTGAAGTCAAAAGAGCAGAATTCTGCCCAGGGAAAATTTATTGAAATCTTGGGGCTTTAGAGATTCACTCTTATATGGGCTTTCTTAGATGACCAGGGGGATAGATTTTTGGGAGACAGTTTGTTAAAATACTGGCAGCAGATCAGTACACAAACAATCCTTAACTAAAGAGAGCATGGAAAAGAATGACAGTTTTTTTTTTTTCTTAAGGTGGTGGCTTTGCAAAATGATATTGGCACATTTTTTTGAGGAGTACTATCTAGCTGTCTAATTAGAGGGAGGGAAATGCTTGTGAGCAGTGTAGCAGGCTTGCTGTCAGAATGCACATTTTGTTCTAAAGCTGCTAGACTCTTATGCAAATGTTAGATTGGATTAGGTTTTCTAGCATGCTTATTAGAAGGAATAGATTTTCCAATATGAGATTATTAGTAATAGCAGTATTATGTGGCCCAAAAACAAAAAACCCAGTGTGAATAAGTCACCTGTAGAATTTCTGTGGGTGTTTTTTTTTGTTTTGTTTTGTTTTTTTTAAGAGTTGGGGCAGGTCTACATGACCTGTGCTTGTACCAAAATATGAGAGGTATGGAAACTTTAAAGGGAAAAAAACTTAGATATTTTAAAAATATTAGAATGAGTTTAAAGTGGGTTGCAGCTTTCAGAGAAGGGAAAACGTTTGGGTAGAAAAAGCATGTGGTAAAATTGCCACACAGTAGATCTTTGGGAGCATATTCATCTTCCAGCAGCAGGAGCATTTCATGATGTGCATTTGAACAGATGGGAAATCTGCAAGTGGCCACCTACCTGAAAGTGTAATTCTTTGATGGGCAACTCTGACCTGAAAATCAAACAGTGGATTCTGGCCATAAATATTTTCACCCTTGCTTTGATGTATGCTGATCAGATGTATTTCTGCTTTCTGAAATGATAGTGAGAGGAGAGATCCGTTCAGGTAACAAAATGCCTGTTATAATAATGAATTGTTTTCTATGCCTCATGTTTCATGAGGAATAGTGAAAATTCTGAATGAGTTCTGGAGGAAAGTTTAGAAAGGGGGAGTTTTTTCAATTTTCTAGTCAGTAACAGTCAGAAGTTAAAATTACATTGCTGGGGCATATTTTTGTTCTAGAGGTATTTTTCAGGCTTTCCCACTCCTACATACTATGTCACTTTTTAAACCATTTTACTTAGTAAGCTTTTTTTGTACTTTAAACCTTCTCCCTGAAACTTAACAATTAAGAATCCCTTTGACCCAGCAGCGAGCTATATTGATCTGTCTGACACGTACCCCATTCAAAAATGTAAGAAATATTTGCAATAATGCCTTTCAGATAAAATCAATGAATCAAGATACCTTCCCTGCCCCTCCCATACCAAATATTCCTCATAATAAGTGAAATAATTGGTATTTTAACAGAAAATACCAATTTATTTAGATTTAAACATCAAAAAGAATACTAAATTGTAGAAGAAATGTGATTATATTTGTAACACTTTTATAGACTTTTCTCCTAATGCTTCCAGGATACAATGGTTCTAGTGTTATGAAGAAGTCGTCGTCTCTGTATTAACTACCTACTAACTACTAGATGCTTAAACTGGTGTTTCTTTCACCTTTTTACAGGATATCATCACTAATTCATGGGATGATTTAGTTGGGAATTGGTCCTGCTTTGAGCAGGGGGTTGGACTAGATGGCCTCCTCCCTTCCAACCCTGATATTCTATGATTCTAATTGCTCTATCCTTTTTGTGTTGTGAAGGGTGGGGAGCACTGCAGTCCTAATAAATAATCAGAAGCAATTGCTCTTTAAGAAGGAAAACTACGTTTTTGAATGTCCATGTATTAAAAAAGAGAGTCAAGTCAGTACTCAGGAGATGTTATGATGACAATATTGAAAAACTGAAAAGTCACCTACGTAGGCACTGAAATCCTGATTCCCTGACTCCAAATGAAAACCGATAAATCAGGGCTATTGAAGGCTTTGACAGTATTGTTCAAAATCTCAAGGGCACTTATTTCAAATGACTTTCTGACTATAAATAGTCAAGCTGGTTGATGAAATCCTTGAAATTAATTTGCTGTCTTTTTTTTTTTAATGAAACATTCCTTTTTTCATCTCCCAACAGCTCAGAGGAAATTGATTTTTTTTTTTTAAACACTCCTTTTTCATCATCATCTTTGTTTCTTTTTTTTTCCTTTTGCACAGAGATTCTGACAAAATATATCAAACCTGATGCAGAATGTTTGGAGTTGTTTGCTCGCTGCCTGCAGCCTGGTTGGACCAGTTGGGGAAATGAGGTTCTTAAATTCCAACACATTGATTATTTCATTGCTCTGTACAACGAAAATGAAGTAGGATCTTTTAGCTTAATTTGAAAACTTGCCCACTCCCCATAGTTCTAGAACACTCAGAAGGCAATGTAAATGAAACAGACACTTAAATTGAAATCCTTGTAGTGATTAGCCTTCTGATTAGATTATGGTAGTGTCTTCAATTTCACAAGGTGTTCCTGTATTTTGATTCCCCTTGAGAAGTAGGGCAGATCACTTGAAGTACATGCTTCTGAATCGGATTGATTTTTCTGAAAGAAAATACTACTTTGGGTTGGTGACAAATCAGAAAACAAGGGAAACTGAAGTAAATAAGTATAAATACAACATATCTTACCACATAGTCATGTGTCTTTCTATCCCCTGAGATAATGGGAGCAATGCCCACATTAATAGGTATGTGGACTGTTGACTGGTACATATTCTATGTACATATTCTATATTTCTAAAAATTACACTTTTAAAATAGTCAACAATTCCGTCTTTTTTTAATGCTGTTAATACTTTGAGTATAGTCTCAACATCTTACAAATTCTGCATATTAAGGCATATGTGTATGGTAAAAGTTTAGCAGAATATAAATATTTTATAAACCTTGTTTCCTCATTCTTGAAAACATTTTAAAAACTAAGCTATGCTTCATGTTTCAATTTATATCTAACTTACTTTTTTAGCTCCTCTTTCTTGTAATGTTCTTGAAAAATATTTATTATAAGTTTCATATCTGTTCTTTTGAACTGATAACTGTTTCAGCAGTAATTAAATTATTTTTAGAATGATATACTGCATATGTCCTTTGCTTCCCTTAGGTTTTACTATGAAAAAGATAACTGTTTTTAATGAAACATTGCTGTTTGTATGCAACATTGGAGGCAAAGTGATCCTCGGAAGATAAATTGCCATTATTGATAACAAGGAGCAAAATAAATCATACACCTCAAATTAAATAAACTTTTGATTGTTTTTAACCAAAGCCTGATGTTCACAAGTTGTCTCTTTTGTAACTTGAACACAATGATTTTTAAATTCAATTTGTTTTGTCAGTGTATTATTCACAGGTTTTTAATTTCTCTGTTATAGTTTATATTGTGGTTCAATTTCACATTTTTTTTTCTTTATTTGGGCAGTAGACTTAGCAAAGCTGAAATAATGGTTGTTTTTACACTAAATACAGTTAAAACAAAAAATGTACGCAAATATTTCAACAATGAAGTGCAAGCTGTTATAATCCTACCAGTAGGCAAAAACCTTCTATTGGCTATAGGACTAAATAATAGTTATGGGTTTCTAATTGTCCAAAGTGTAAGGGGGAAAAAGCTAAGTATGTACAATATATATAATTGGCATTTAATATGTCTATGTGTATATATTACATTTTCCCTGGGTTTGTTTAGGCTTCCCTTAGGAAGCTAAACTCTTAGTTAAAAAAACATTGTTCTGTGTTAATCATTAAGGGCAAAATGTTTATGCAAAACTTTTATTGATATCATGGGAGCTTTGCTTACAGAGTAAGTGTAGAATATGGTTTTAAGATAGTTGAATGTCAAGGGTTACAAGAGGAAATAAATGCTATATAAAACTCAGAATGTCTAGAGCAACTCCCAAACTGAGAATCACATGAGACTTTTTTTATAAACATGTAATTAAATAAGCTCCATGGTACCAGGGCTGTGAGACTTCTTCTGGGCTTTGTTTAACACATCTTGTGCAGTTCTAAAAAGCCTCCTCTACAAGCACCAGCAAGGGGGTGTGGTGCCATGGAGTTAATGGTGAGAAGGGTGTGTTGAGGGAAGGGCTACAGCACCTAGTATTTTGGGGATTTGAGATGCCGCTACTACCCATAGGCAGCTGGCAACAGGCTGCTATAACTTAGGCTGCCTTCCAGGGCTGTGTGACATATTCTGGGTGCCATAGCAGTCCAGAATACGGAGAAGTCAAAAGTATCATAAAGCCACCATAGGCCCCACAGAGGTTGTTTTGTGCTGCACCTCTTGTAGGCACAGAACATATTTTCACCCCTAGAGATTACAGTCTGAGGGCCTAATCCTCCTATTGGCTCCAGGCAGACAGAGCTCTGGACCAGCGGGAACCTGCACTGAAATCTGTGGAGTCCAGATGGGTGCCACAGTCCACCTGCACAGAGCTGGCACCTTCATTTTTAGAATGTCAACTAGTTTTAGATGTCTCTCAATTTCAGGGTTCCATCTAAAGAGAGTTGGGACCTGATTGTTAGAAGATGAGGACCCAGAGTTCCAGTTGAACTCAGCAGATGCACCATGAGCTCATCTTCAAAAATCAGATCTGCCAAAAGTTGAAAGATTAGGCTTAAGTGATTTATCCATGATCAGGTCTTATGTGGCGGAGTCAAAAATTTATTTAAAAAACCACTACATTTCTAGTCCTTATGGGTGTGGAGAAATACTTCCAAACATGAACCAGTGTAAACAGATGTATTGTCTTCTGAGTCTGCAGCTGATCTAAAACCATGGCATTAACAAGGTATGAGTTGCCCTCATTTTCTCAGTGAACAGTTAACTCTGAAACCTAACGACACTGATATTGTCAGTGATTATTTCAGCAGAAATAGCCAGCTATTATGTTTGTCCCATAATCCCAAACTGCTTCCCACACTTTCCTGGCTGCAAAAAGTTTCCATCTGTCTCTTACCAGCTGCCAAATCTTTCTATAATGCCAGTTGTGTTGTCCATACAAATATCTGATGCACATTGAAAATTCAGAGCAGAGTAAAATCAAATGAATTTAAGTGGACCTCTGTCAACTTGAAATCTAGTTACTCTTTTAAAAAAAAAAAAAAAAGTAATTACAGGTACTATTATGTATTGTGATGATAGCGAAAGGAACCCCGGCCTGTTGTGCCAGGCCCTATACAAACGTGGAATAAAAAGACAATCCCTGGCCCAAAGAGCTTGCATCCTAGGCATAAAATGACAGAACAGTTGGAAATACATAAAGGAGCACAAGATATGAATTTAATTCAATTCGGTGTGATACACAGCAGCTGCCTATGTATTGTGTGCCCCTTAGTTTTCCTGACAAATGTTTTGTCATCATTTTCCTATTTTTAAAAGGTTTTCCTCTTTCTTGTTGTTTGCATGGATCTCAACACAGCAACAAGGAATGCTGACTTTATGCAGAGTGCTGTCTAATGAACAAAACATACACTGAAGAATATTTTTCTTTCTAATTTTCACTTGTGGCAATATTAGGCCTTTAGAAGTACAGTAGGCCATTTTCAGACAAGTGAGATTTTTAAATTGGCATATCCCTTTATTATCAAAATATGAAGGTTTATTGGAGGAAGAATTGCAGAAGCTCAGTGCTTAGGATCCTTTGACAATTATACAATTACATAAAAATCTTATCTCATAAAGGGAATATTAAGTCATTTAAAGCTATCTTCATGTTTAGAATTAATGAGTTAAACATTTTTATGAAGCTGAAGGATTGAATATGATTTTGAAATGTCAAATTATCATATGACCTTTACTTATATTTTTAAAATCTAATAAATAAAATCTTTTATACTGTTCAGATACTTTTTGGAATAGTTATATTTCTAGGTGTTGATTGTGATATGAGCTCCTGTTGAAACTATCCACTAACACTACAAAGCTTCTGTTATGAGAAGATAAAACTTTATTTAGAAGTGAAGTAGCAGTCTAATGTGCTTTTTCTCTTTCCATAAGTTTTCAGTCTATGTAGATGGCAAGGACAGTAAAGAAAAAGCTGTGAAAAATTGCTTCCAAGACATGGTGATAATTCAGGAGATACAAGGATGACAGCTGCAAATATGCTCTGGGTATTGTGTTCATCAACCTTAACACATCATTTGAGACTACTTACCATTTTACACCTGTATTTAAATATAAATTATTGATAGAGGTGATAACCTGTTCTGTTCATTCCCTCTGGGAAATATATATTAAATATAAATTATCCAAACTGTTATAAGAGTCATGATGACTCAATTGGCAGATCTTTATTGAGTGGAAGAGCCTTGCTTGATTCTCTGTAAAACCTTGTGTCATGAGGATACATCTGGGCCCTGATTACCAAAAGTTCTCAAAGTAAGCTATCTTTTTATATCTTTGCACATCAACTCCATTGCACGTGGGGGGGTGTGGGATGTGGAGCTGCTCTGCATTAATCTGTGAGTATTATTAGGACTGTCAAGCAATTAAAAAAATAAATTGTGATTAATCGCACTGCTAAACAATAATAGAATTCCATTTATTTAAATATTTTTGGATGTTTTCTATATTTTCAAATATATTTATTTCAATAACACAATAAAAAGTACATAGTGCTCACTTTATTTTTGATTACAAGTATTTGCTTTGTAAAAAAGCAAAAGAAATAGTATTTTTCAATTCACCTAATACAAGAACTGTAGTGTAATCTCTTTATCATTAAAGTTGAACTTACAAATGTAGAATTATGTACAAAAAAACTGTTTTATTTTTGAGTGCAATGTAAAATTTTAGAACCTGTAAGTCCACTCAGTACTACTACTTATTCATCCAATCACTAAGACAAACAAGTTTATTTACATTTGCAGGAGCTAATGCTGCCCGCTTTTTGTTTACAATGTCACCTGAAAGTGAGAACAGGCATTCACATGGCACTGTTGTAGCCAGCATAGCAAACTATTTACATGCTAGATGCCCTAAAGATTCATATGTCCCTTCATGCTTCAACCACCATTCCAATGGACATGTGTCCATGCTGATAATGGGTTCTGCTCAATAAGAATCCAAAGCAGTGCAGACCAGTGCATGTTCATTTTCATCATCTGAATCAGATGCCACCAGCAGAAGGTTGATTTTCTTTTTTGGTTGTTCAGGTTCTGAAGTTGCAGCGGAGTGTTGCTCTTTTAAGACTTCTGAAAGCATGCACCACACCTCGTCCCTCTCAGGTTTTGGAAGGCACTTCAGATTCTTAAACCTTGGGTTAGTTAGAAATCTCACATTGGTACCTTCTTTGCGTTTTGTGAACTCTACAGTGAAAATGTTCTTAAAATGAGCATGTGCTGAGTCATTATCTGAGAGTGCTATAACATGATATATGTGGCAGAATGCAGGTAAAACAGAGCAGGGGACATATAATTCTCCCCCAAGGAGTTCAGTCACAAATTTAATAACACATTTTTTTAACTAGTGTTATCAGCATAGAAGCATTTTCCTCTGAAATGGTGGCCGAAGCATGAAGGGCCATACGGTTGTTTAGCATATCTAGCACGTAAATACCTTGAAATGCCAACTACAAAAGTGCCATGCAAATGCTTGCTTGTTCTCACTTTCTGCTGACATTGTAAATAAGAGGGCAGCATTCTCTCCTGTAAATGTAAACAAACTTGTTTGTCTTAGCGATTGGCTGAACAAGAAGTAGGACTGAGTGGACTTTTAGGCTCTGAAATTTTACATTGTTTTGTTTTTGAGTGCTGTTATGTAACAAAAAAAAAATCTACATTTGTAAGTTGCACTGTCATGACAAAGAGATTGCACTACAGTACATGTATGAGATGAATTGAAAAATACTATTTCTTTTATCATTTTTACATTGCAAATATTTGATTTCAATTACAATACAATGTATATGAAAATGTAGAAAAACATCCAAAATATTTAATAAAATTTCAATTGGTATTCTATTAACAGTGTAATTAATCACGATTAATTTTTGAGTTAATCGCGTGAGTTAACCAATTAATCGACAGCCCTAAGTACTATATATTTTCTATGATGGTCCAGTTGTGGGTAGGGGAAATAGCTATACTGGGTGAGTGGAAACTGGATGCATAGGTTAGTTCACTTTAAGAGCAGAGGGTTAGAAAAAAACAACCAGGAATGCCAGACAATGGGTGCAGCTAAATGACTTCTCCAACAAACAAGGCTAAGCCATTAACTGTAAAGGGCCCATTTACAGCTACCCCTCTGTCCTGCCAAGGCTGGAACCTAAAGATCAAATGGACACTAAGCAGTTAAAAAGTGGCCTGCTAGAGAGAGATCCTAGAGAGACAGTTCTTGTGGTTGAGTCTGGCTAACTTGGACCTTCGTAGCTGCTATGGAGGATTGCGGGGAGAGGGAGAGAAGGAGAGCAAGAATAAGCTAGATGTTTGTGTGTGTGTGTACTGCACAGTACATAAAACTCCTCACTCTTTTGTGCAGAACTGTATTCCTACTATTGATCAGTAAGCAATACCTGTTTTGGAGAAGGCTGCCTGGGCACTGCATGTTAACAGCTGGTCAAAGTCCCAAAGGAGAGACCAGGAGTCAGGCCTGCTGAGTAATCACAGGAAATAAAGAGGAGGCTGCAGCCTGGGAATCCTGTATAAGAGTAAGCAAATTGTGAGATTCCATGCTGAGGGAGGCAAAGGCAGTGGCCCTGTCATCTGGAAGGGTGCACTTGGAGGATCCAGAGAAGGATCCTAGCTAGCCCTGTATCTATGACAGTGTACAACCCCTGCTTTGCGCATACAGAGAATTATTTGTGTGTGAAAATCTGGGTTTAGAGGGGAACATTGTTTAAATTAAGTACAGCCAAAAATTCTTGTGCACTACTGAAAATTGGATCCTTTTGAAGGTGTTTTTAATGTTAATGTTTGAAAGGAAACAAGCATTTATTTGATTAGCCCTACCCTGAAAGCAAACATAGTCTATACTCTTGACTGAACTATGAGATATGGGTATATGTGTCACATAGTACTTTTTTAAACCAATGGTAACATAAGAACGGCCATACTGGGTCAGACCAAAGGTCCATCTAGCTCAGGATCCTGTCTTCCGACAGTGGCCAATGCCAGGTGCCCCAGAGGTAAGGCTATGTTTTAATCATGGGTATTTTTAGTAAAAGTCATGGACAGGTCCCGGGCAGTAAACAAAAATTCATGGCCCATGACCTGTCTATGACTTGTACTATATACTCCTAACTAAAACTTGGTCTGGGGTGCTGCAGGTGCTCTGGGGCAGGGGGTGGCCCGTGACCTCTGCTGATGCTGAGAGGAGGGGCCAGGTGGCTGTGTGCGGCCCAGGACTCCCACTGGTGCTGGGGGAGTGGGAGAGGGGTGGCGGGGCTGGCAGGTTCCCTACCAGGCTCCGTATGTCCCTGCAGCTCCTAGTGGGAGAGAAGGCCAGGAAACTCCACATGCTGCCCCCGCCACAGGCTCCACAGCTCCCATTGGCCGGGAACTGCAGCCAGTGGGAGCTGCGAGGATGGTGCCTGTGGGCAGGGACAGTGCACAAAGCCCCCTGGCCCCTCCTCCTAGGAGCTGCAGGGTCATGTCTGCCACTTCCGGGGAGACTCACCCAGGTAAGTGCCACCCCGCACCCCAACCCTCTGTCCCAGCTCTGAGCCTCTTCCCACACCCAAACTGCCCCAGCAGCGGCTGGAACGGCTGGCCCAGGGGCTACCTGATCTGCTAGAGCAGCCCCGGAGCCAGCTGCACTGACCGCTGCAGAAGTCACGGAGGTCACAGAAAGTAATGGAAACCATGACCTCCATAACAGGCATGTAGCCTTACCCAGAGGGAATGAACAGAACAGGTTATCATCAAGTGATCCATTCCCTGTTGCTCATTCCCAGCTTCTGGCAAACAAAGGCTAAGGACACCATCCTGGTCAATCCTGGCTAATAGCCATTGATGGACCTATCCTCCAGGAATTTATCTAGTTCTTTTTAGAACCCTGTTATAGTCTTGGCCTTCACCACATCCTCTGGCAAAGAGTTCCACGGGTTGTGATTGTGTGAAGAAATACTTCCTTTTGTTTGTTTTAAACCTGCTGCCTATTAATTTCATTTGGTGACCTTTAGTTCTTGTGTTATGAGAAGGAGTAAACAACACTTCCTTATTTACTTTATCCACACCAGTCATGATTGTATAGACCTCTATCATATCCCTATAGGCATCTCTTTTCCAAGCTGAAAAGTCCCAGTCTTATTAATCTCTCTGGTATTGAGATTTTGTAATGTAAAGAGCAACACAGACACCATCATTGCATTGTGGTTTCTTCATGTGGCCCTGTCCCCAGCATGCCCTTGTTCCATGGGAGAGCAGGTGGTATGTAAGTAACTTGGCAATCAGGTGGTTTCCTTCCAACCCCATCAAGGGAATACCCAACGACCCCATTAGGGCAGATTTAAGTCCCCTTTGCACCACTGGAGCAGTGCAAAAATGACTTGATCTGGCCATAAATTATAGCTTTCTATAAGCATTGTCCTCTATTCCTTCCTCCTCCTTAACCAGATGAACATCTCCCCCTGCCGTTTTCCTCACCCAACTTTTATCTGTGTAATATAAAATAATTTTGAAGATATTCAGAACCATTGAGTTATACACATTGTTAACTTCACACTTGGGAGTACAATCCTGGCCCCAGGGGGTTACTGAGGGAGTGTATGGACTGTAAGAGTTTATCTGGGGGAGATTTTCAAAGGCTCCAAGGACAGATAGATACCAAACTTTCTTTGAAAGTAAAAATCTCTCCTGTAGAGGACAAACTGTTATTAAGGCATGGATCCTGAAAATAGCCATATGAATTTTATTATCATTTCAATTGAAATGCACACAGTAGCAAAGAGCTGTCTGTTTCTGTGCTATACAGTGCCAAAACACAGTGGGACCTCAGTCTCAATTTGGGGCCTCTAAGTACTACCACAATGCATAATAATACTTCAGCCATATGTTTCTTCTGCCTTTGAATTTTTGCGATGTATTACCATCTCCCTGTGAGTAAAATAATAGAAATTGAAAAGTACCACCAGTAATTAAGACATGAGTAGAAATACTTCAATAGAAATAGGACATGAATGCATGCAATGAGGTGGAATTAATTTATGAAATATCAGGAGCAATGCTCTGTGATAACAGAAGAACAAAGCAAGGTATCATCCAGGGAGCACAAGGAATATGATGAGCAAGACACTGCAAACAGATCATTTATTTCAAATCATCTAAGAACATGATCTTCATGTTTAACTTGCTATTGTTACTCAGACCCATGGTGAGAGGTAGATATTTTTAGTGACATTTTTCTTCTTGCGACTCATCTTGCAGTTGTGCAAAAAAACCCAACCAACCAATATAATACTACTAATAATCCCTCTACACACTGGTAAAAATATAATGCACCTTTGCCTTTTGCACCACAATGAAGCTGGTGGAAATGGCAAATTCTGTAATCACACTGGACTGATGGGATATTCTGACCATTTATGAGACAGTGTCATACATTCAAAAAGAATCTTGATATCTCCTTTGGATGGGATCACTCACCACAGGTACTGCCTATTGGTCAGGCAAGGTCAGAGCCTTTCCTGGCACCCGTGTTCATAGCTATTTGAACTCTTCAGTGGTCTGCCCCTTCTGTGACTCAGCCTTCTTGCCAGGCCACATATTTATGTCCACCCATTTTGGGGATACATAAGTAGTCCAACAATGGACTTAGGCTTCTGGGTTGCCAATGGATCAAGAGCTCATGATTTTGATACTTCTGCCTGCAGCATCTTGTCTCAACTGGATTCCCCATATCGGGGATAGGCTACTATTTCCAGCACTGGCTAGGGGTTGGTAAATGAACCTGGGCCCACCCTTTTCTCCACCTTCCAATCCAGGGCCCAGTGGTAAACAGCTAAATCCCTCACCCCGAAGTGAATATTGCTGCCTCCTGGATCACTTCCTGCCAGTCCCCTCTTTTCCCAGTGGGTAAAGTAAAGACTATAAATAAGTGAAATCAAATGTAAAGTCTCAGACCTTCTGAGAGTCTCAAGTCCCTTCTCTGTTGGTTTGACCAAGCTGTCACAGCCAGGCAGTAGGCACTCGTGCTGTGCTGTGCTCCTTCCCAGAAGCTCAGAGCATATGTCAACTCATCTCTACTGTCTGCCTATTACTGTGCTACTCAGCTCCCTTTTAAGCTCCTCCTGCATGCTTTGCAGGTGTGGCAGGATGAGAGCTGCCAGGGACCAATGTAGCTCTTTAACTCTTCCCTTTCCAGTGTAGGGTTTGTATACCCCATCACACTCTTGTTCCTGCTCTTTCTTCCATCTTCTCTCTCCCCATAGAGAGTTCTTCCATTAAAGTGAATATAGAAGAAAAGGAGACTATACAGCAGGAAACAAAAGGTGAAGCTGGAAGCAGAGGTCCAGCATGCTGAGGAATAACAAAGGTTACAGTTTCAGCATACAGGAAGTGCTACTGCAGCCTACTTACCCCGTGTGGCTCTGCAGCCCCCACTAATGGCTGAATCACATGCAGGGTTGAGTCACTACAAACTTCAGAGGTTTGTCTTTTAACAAAAGCTTATGCTTTTAGATCCATGGATCCCAAGTTCAATCACTGCTGACAACAAGATTTGTGATATTCTGCCAATTCAAGGGACACCCTAAATTTGAAAATCTAGTCAAAAAAGATTTAAGTACAAAATGACTTCTGAGTACCCTGCCAATTTGTGTGGTTTTACAACCATATTCCACCCACCTCCTTTAAAAAACATCACCATATATTTGGTTGAGTGAAAGGCCCACATAAAAGAAAGGCCATGATCTGCAAACACTAATGTGCGTGAGTAATGCTATTCATGTGAACTGCATAGGTGACTGTAGCCAAAACAGGAAATTGACAAACTACTCTCAAATGTAGAGGAAATAAATGAAAACAAAATCATGAAGTGTTTTGTCTCAAATCTCTTTCAGGGATAGCCATGTTAAGTGTTACTTGTAACAACCATAGGTTAAAAAAAAATCAGCCAGACATATGGATCATAATTTTCAAAGTTTGGTGTCTATAGCTAGCCACCTAAGTCTTTATTTATGCATTAAACAATTGGCTTATTTTCAGAGTTGCTGAATAGATACATAGTAAATATTTATACTAGGATAAATAATTACAATTTTGAAAGAGGTAGTTCATTGAAAATAACATTATGACAATGCTAAGCCCCTCAAAGTACTACATGTATCACTTTTGTATCCTTTGTTATTCTGTACACACTTTCTCAAACTTTTGTATCGGTGACCCCTTTCACACAGCAAGCCTCTGAGTATGATCCCTCCCTTATAAATTAAAAACACATTTTAAAATATTTAATACAATTATAAATGCTGGAGGTATAGCAGGATTTGGGGGTGGAGGCTGACAGCTCGCGACCCCCCACGTAATAACCTCATGACCCCCCATGGGGTCATGACCCCCAGTTTGAGAACCCCTGCTGTACACTACAATACTCATGAAGTTAGGTCAAGTTCAGAAGAAAGTAGCTGTTGTTTTTTATAGTTCATGACTCATCTACTGATTCGTTTCACTTCAAAGAGACAATTCTGCAATAAAAAATAATACTTTCCCACATCAAAGTCTCCAGCTCTAGCTTTCTATCCAAAAAGCTGTGAGGCCTATGGCCAAACTCGTTAAAGACAAATAAATTGGATTAGGTTAGAAAGGGCAATTTGTGCAAACTGATGGGCAAAGTTACAAGGACTTCTGGATTTTGATAAGGACAAAGAGAGGAAGAACATAACACCAATCTAAATACAGCTATAAATTGCATTGCATGGTGAACCTTTATTATATTTTCTTCTCTAGGCAAACAACAAAAATCAAAACACACAAGAGAGGATAGCATCAACAAGTTAAAGAAAAAAGGTCAATGGAGCAACCTTTCAATTCTTACAGTGCTGCAGGGCTCATCTGAACAGTAACATTTACCATGAGGGAACAGTGTTGCCACATAATTTGAATGTTGTCTGTCAACATATTACAGAACAATGTTACAGCCTGTAAAGACTAGTGTTGTACCATCATTCCATAGCTTAGTTACTATATGTAAGAGCTACGTACTATTATTATAACACTTTTTGTCTATGGATCTCAAAGTACTTTACAAAGGAAGATATGAACCATTATCCCCACTTTACATATGGGAGGAAATGAGCCATAGAAATGATGTGTCCAAGGTCACACAGCTATTTTGTGGCCTTAAGTGGATCTTAAGCGCACAGACCTTGTGTTGGCCCTGGGGGAAGAAGAGGGAGGGGATTTCATTCCATATTAACTGCGATGAGCAAACAGGATGCAACTTTTCCTTTAAATGAACAAATTTCCCATTGACATCACATGTGTAGGTGTAAGACAATGTGTGTTTTATACTGAGTTAGGGTGCACAGTGTACGTATTTAAATTTTTCTTCTTTTCACCATGGTTTGATTTTTATACTGTGAACCAATAGAGATGTGTGCATGCTAAAGAGTGAACGAGATCCCTCCAGACTCACAAATTTGGAGAGAGAAAGATGGGAGGTGAGAAGCAGAGATGACGGAGTTGGGTTCAGTCTGTGGAGGATGTTTCATTTTCATTAAAGCAGGGTCACGGGTAGTAACAGACACAATTTGCAAAGGTTGCATCAGTAACAGGAGTTGGCGAATCAGTTAAAATGTAGAAATCACCTCTTTCTGAGTCTTTAAAAGTTAATCTTAAGTCTTTACTGGAAATATAAAAAGCTGTCTGAAATTTTTAAAGACTGTTTATTATACAAAATCTTCTTGCATGACAGTAATAAGAAGAGCAAGTGAAAATAAATCCATGAGCACTGGTGCTGTTTAGACTTCCTTTGCAGTCATCCGATGATATCTGTTGTTGTCTTGATAATTTTTACTGTCTAGCCATTTATGAAATGCTTACCCAGTGAAAATGGAATTGTTTTCATTTAAAATCTTGGTACAAGCTATTTAGTCTGAGACCAGCTGTGACACTTAAGTATTTCCTGCTTTGATGAACCAGACAATCAAATAATCTAATTAGTCTCCTCATGAGAAGCAGTCAGAATTATGATAGCTTTCCTATTTAAGAATCAATAAAATGGCAAGATGGTAAAATCTGTCAGGGCATCTGTAACATAAATGCTTTATTATGAAAAAATAGAAACCTCATACAGATCTGATTAGAGAAGATTACTTATCTTCATTTGCAATAGTCAGGGATTAGCAAACAGAGCTTATCATTTTGCATACTTTGTGTGTGTGAGACTGATGGGTATTAGTAGTTATTTTTCTCTCTCTCAGTAGCTACTGTATGTAGAGACTACACTTTTGTGACACCCTTAGTCTTTCTGGGTTTAATTTAGTGACAGTTCTTGGGGCCAGAGGCTCCAGGTGCTTGGGGCGGCCAACGGAAAGGGGCGGCACGTCCGGCTCTTTGGTGGCGGGTCCCTCAGTCCCCACCGCCAAATTGCCGCTGAAGGATAAAGCAGCGGCAATTCAGGGTGACAAAAACGCTGGAGCCGGCCCTGCCTGAGCTTGTTTAAATCAAGGGATCTCCATTTAAGTTAATGATGCTATGTTGGTTTGCACCAGTTGAGGATGTGGCCCCCAATTTGGTACATGCTAATGTTTCCCTTTTCCATTCTCTTCTATGGCCTTCTGAGCTATTCAGGCTGCAGAAGGCTATGGAAAGCTCCTTAGCAGGCCAGTCTATTCTTGAGAATAGAATGGCCTTTTGTGTAAGGCTAAAGCATCCAGTGTTGCAGGCCTGTGAATTACAGAATAGACTGGACATGTCCACCTGTCTCTCACTGCAGCGATATGGCCTATGAATGTTTTCCATTTAATTTTATCTCATCTGTCTTAATGTAATTTATTCATGTTTAATGTCTGTATGCCTAGTTTGCAAGGATGAGGACAGTTTTTAAAAATCCAGATAAATAAAAGTGTCTTACCTATCTATCTGAAACACACGTTTATTGTGATTACAGATATTTGATATCTAGCTTAGGTGTTTCTAGGAAAGCCATTAGTATAATACTCTAAGTATCATATTAATTAACCTTTGCACAGAGGTGTTCACAGAGGACTCAACAGTTGACTTTCCTTTTTGCCTCTCCCTGGTTTGGCATCTTAATTATTTTAGTGTTGTTTGTTTTTCACATTTACTGTTGTTGCCATTCTTTGACTTCTGCTGTTTCAGGAATTTGAGTTTAGCAGCATGGTCTGAAATCAGTCAGGCTTGGGCTAAGTCTTATCTGGTCTGGAGGTTGTCCTCTATAGTATTAGAATGCCTTATCTCTTTGTGAAGGCATCCAAGTATTCAAGAGGAGCACAGCTTTTTCACTGGGTCAATAATGGAGAGGTTGTAGACAACTCTACTTGACTGCCCCCCAACCAATCCCTCATGAGCTACATATTTCATGTAGATGCAATGGAAGACGTCTTTTGGAGAACTTTGTAGGAGAGGGTATTTGCCCTACAGATCAGTCCAGGAAGAGCATTCTAACCATAAGGCGTAGCATGGAGACAGGTAGGTTTAGGAGGAACAGACCAATGAGGAATCAAAGAAGGCATCAGTCACAGAGCAAAAGCGTGGGGGATGCTGTGCGACAAGAGCTGACATATAAAGAGGGTCAGACTTGAGTAGGTCTTCAAAGTGAAGACAAGAATCCTGAATTTAATGGTAGTTGAATAACTGGAAGTTTGACTGTAACACAATAGATATAGACTTTCCCCAACTCGTTTAATTGCTGACCTTAGTGAACCTTTCATACAAGGTTCACTTCTGATGAAAATTTTAGTCTAACATACAATTTTAATTAATTTGTAGATGAGTGTCTCACCAGCTTAAGTGGGCAGCATGCTCAATCATGTGTGGTAGAACATGCTCAACCATGTGTGATGGAAGACGTCAGAAAGGTAACTCAGGGCTCCAGCTGATATTTTTAAAGGAATTCCTCCTACATTATCAGAGCCAATTAGCTGGATCATAATCAGATATGCTGAGCATATCTCATACGATTTACCTGCTCCATCCTTGCTGGAGATGCTTTTAATGGGAGAATGAAAATAGAGTGTCCATGTCAGATGACAATTAAGATATCTTGTGATTCTAAGTTTAATGCTGGGTGAGCATGAGGATGACAAAAAGCATGGATGATTGTGCCTAGATGCTACAATAATGGATACCCTAAAAACTAACTGAAAGAGATTACATTACATTAGATGTTAATGAAACATTCCGTAAACATGCAACACACTGCACTGGGCATAGCAGCTGATCTTATTACCACTTCATGCTAGAGATCAAATCACTGGGGCTGGGATTTTCAAAGGAGCATAAAGGATTTAAGTGTCTAAATCCCATTCAATTTGGGCATCTAATTCCTTCAAACTCCTTTGAAAATCCAGCCTGTGTTAATCAGAATACTTATTTTATTTCTTTATATTTAAACAATAAAAATACCAGGACAAAAAAGATCTAGGGACCCTCACAATTACTATAACTATTATTTTGCTTGATTGTGCTATCTTTTCTAGCATGCAACAAGCTACCTAGGCTACTATACATCAACAACTTGCTGTTAGCCTAAGTTTGTAGTTGAAACTGGCATATATTTTGCTTCATGTCTGAGTGATATTTCATCTCACCAGCCACGCTGCGATTCAAGTGCCAAATATAATGAAAGAGAGAGAAAGAAGAAAGAATCACAAAGGAGAAAATTATCCACAGTTATATTGAAGGGAGACACACTGGCCATAAAACAAACCTAAACTCGATTCGTATGTTACTGCCTCTTCTTCGGCTATTGGTGCTTGAGATGAGCATTGCTGAGCTACTGTGCTTGTGAAAAACAGCATTATGGCAATGCTGACTGTCAACCTAAGAAAAGTAGCAAATATTGAAAACTACTGATGGTGGCACTGGAGGCCCTTCATCCTCATCCCCTGGAAATTAATAAACAGCCTCAAAAATAACTGTTGTTGGGCCATCAAGAACTAGAGACATGCAGCAGATGGTAACACCCTTTGCTGTACACCTAATTTCAGCCCAGACTATTTACCAGCAAGTTGTGGCTAAAGTTAAAAAATCTGACACTGAGGAGTGAGAGGAGAGTGGAGAGGGAATTGAGAAAAATGGTTCAAGCTCACTCCTCCACCTGCTTTAAGTTATTATAATTAGTGACTTTGGACAGGGCCAGTACTTTCTCCTTCAAAAGCAAACTGGGTGATTTTGACACCCTTTTCCTGTTCCCTCCACCCCACACTGTCAACTGGTTAGCTGAAAACTACAACCTTGAACATGTATGGCATGTACAAGAAATAGGGACCTGTATTTCATGTGTGAACTGCTGATCCATCCTCCAAAAATATGAGTTTTTTGACAAAAGGATTATCAAGAGGAAGAAAGAGAATGCAAATTTCGCTTTTTTATCTCCTCTCTCTGTTTTACTCTTTCCCCCCTTTGATGCTAGCGACTGTAAATTAGAACAATAAAAATATGGTACTACACCAAATTTGTATGCTGCACATTAAACCTGCAGTTTTCCAGAGACAAGCTAGATGAAGTTACCTTGTTACCCACCTACATTTTTCAAGTAGCCCCAATGAGTCAGATGAGTCATATAAGTCAATGCAGACCTCTCTCTTGAAAATATTCACATATACACATTACATTGGAAGAAACTGTATTGATGCAAGCCCTTAAAAGTAAGCACACATAGTGAAAAATCAAGCTATATCTTCTTCAAATCCTAGATACCAGATGGCATTGGCTAAATGGCTTATGGCTAGGCCTATATCATGGATCACACACTCTTGCAGGACCATAAGAACATACTAGAGGAGCTACTCAGACCTTGGATCTAGGCACTCCGGATAGCGGGCACTACATGCCTATTTACTTCACTCTGGAGCAAGTGGGTGAGGGAAAGTACAGAGCTGTGGCCCTGCTCCCAAAACACTATGCCAATGCAGCTGAGCTTGCACAGGGGATGTCCTTCTTTGCTGATGAGACAGGAAACAGGGAGGAATTTGTGGTTCAGAGGGTGGAGTGACAATGGAGCCTTCCCACAGAGGCTACTGTAACCTAGTGGCTCGGGTAGCCTATGACACCTCTTATGGGACTGTCCTGTAGGGAGAAACAGGGAAGAACTAAAGGAATCTTCTTATCAGATGATCCTGTGCCACCACCATCTTTTCCTGGGCTTGGTTCTCCTAGCCCTTGGAGAAAGATCTCCTGCAGAGCAGGGCTCCACACCATGCAAGGAGTACAATAATTTGCCCACCTATTCACTAAACCTAACCCTTTTCCTGCAGAATCACACTGCTTTTCTGCCAGGGTTTTTCTAGGGGCATGGAAATAATGGTAAGATTTGCCCCTATGTTGTGGAAATATGTGATAAATGCCTGTTTCATTGTGAAGAATTCCCTTTCTTTCATGGGTTCGTGCACAACCTTAATATTCCTTTTTTTTTTTTTTTTTAAATCTATCAACATTGTCTGTCTAAACATATTCTTTCTAGTGGGGTGTTACATCTGAACTCTCCTCTGCTATGGAGTCATCAAATGCCACATAACACAGAAAACAAAGCACTTGAAATTGCACTAGTGAATATTAATAGGCTGAAGCACCGATTCCAATGTACTGATTAACAACTGCAAGTTTCCTCTATTTTGCTCCTGGTTTGAAGAGCCTGGAAGTGATTGGTTTTATGTTTATCATTTAACACATACCTCCTGGGAAGGCAGCACTGTTCTGAACACTCAGACTATTTATCAAGAATAAAAACACATGAATGATTGCACTTGGAGAATTATGCTAACTGAAATTTGCATTGTTGATTTTTTAAATGTTCAGTTGTCCTGATTAGAGCTGGATGGATAATTCATAATGAATAATTTGAGGAATTTTGCCTTTTTGTGCCCAAACAAGTTGCATTCCTCTTAGATTTATTCATGTATTGCTTCAGTGAATAATTCTTGGCCCACAGAAGTTTGCAAACAGTTCACTGTGAATATTCAAAATCTGAAATTCATTCTGTATTAGTTAGTTACACAAAGCCTGGGGTATTACTTCTAGTTCCATGACAGGATGATTTATGTAAAGACCAACAATGGTATAATTTAGTTATACAATCAGATATTTGCTTTCAGTGACTATTCAACCATTTAGATTTAAAATTCACCTTTTCTGAGTATTCACACAAGTGAAGTCTGTTCCTTAGAAGATTTATGGAAAGTGAACACAAGAGGGGCACTGTCACAGGGCTTAGTCTGGCTTTGGGCCATGCTGCTGCCTCAGTTTGCCTTCCATTTTACATTACACAAACCACCACACTTAGTGGTCAACCACTAATACTCCCCTTCTAGGCGTGGTTTGTTACCATAATAGAACACTCAGATCCTTCCAAACCTCTGCCCCTCACTCAGTCTGTTATAAATTGAAAGGACTGTCTTCAGCATTCATATAGCCTTTCCCCTAGGTTCTAAACACTTGTCAGTTCTTTACAAAGGCTTCCCCTTTGTTATAGTCCTCCCTCCAGGTGTATGGTCCTTTAGATCCCTCCCCTGTAGTTTCTCACCCTGTAGGCTATTCAGCTATAGCTTGTTACTCAACAGGTTTCCTTGCAAGTCTCCTTCCCAGCTTGGCAACTCTAAGGAGCTATTACTAAGCCCCTACCCCCAAACTCACTAGTGGAATACAGGCCGCACTTACAGTCTCCTGCAAGCCTGGATTCTAATCACCTGCTATCATCACATGACCCTTGGTGCCATTCCCTTCACCTGGGGAGGCTGGCGCCAAACCTGTTATAGGTAAAGCTGAGCCCTAAACCTTAAAGGGACATCTTACCCTATGACAAATACAAACAAAGATAAAGCAAATTGGATTAAAAATTCAAATGAATAGCTGCAATTTTTGTTTGCAGTATTTGCTCTAGCTGTGATGTTAATCTAGTAGAAATTAGTAGATCTCTGTGACACTTGAAAAATCCTGTGCAATAACAATTAAAACTATTTCATTTGATTATGAGTAGTCTCTCAATGGTTTTTCATGACAGTCTAACCATGGGATGCTTGTGAAGGGGAACCTGCCCCCGCACCCAAGTAGAAGTTCTGGCAGCTAAGACCATTGGAGTAGTGTTACTGTGTCCACTCCATCATCTCACCCTGTTTCTAACTTTTCTGCATGCAGGTGCAGACAGCCTCTGCCCTGTGTGGTGGACCCAGGTGTTCAGGGACATATAGAATCTTCCTGTTGGGCTTCCTCATTCTTTGGAACCTTGGTGATTCTGCTGCCTTTTAGGCAGTCCATGTCCCTGCAAAGGGCAGTGAAGACAGGCTTTGGTCCTATTAATCTGTTCTCAAGAATGAATCCTTATGAAAAGGTCACCAAGACATCAATCATCTTAGAGACTTTTCATTTCACTCTGAAATTCAGATTGCACAAGGACAACTCCTCCACATTACTGCAAGCAACCATTTGAACACTAACAGCAAAATGATTTTAATGTCTGGTTTGATTATTACGAAGTACATTAATGTGCATTCTGCATTGCTCACTGGTATGGTATGGAATGTATCGTATCCTTAGGGTGGGTGGAGAATGGGGGAACTGATCATGCATTGTTTTCTTTGCTTATTTTTCAAGTTGCAGAAGCAGCTGTGTGTGTCTTTGGATTGTGCTTTGAATTTTATTTAAAAAAACAAACAAACCCCAAACCTGGTTCTCAGCGTAAGACTGTGCTGATTAATCTGAGACCCAACTGGCAGCTCTTCAGCCGTTCTATGAATAGGTGGATTCAATTTCCTCAACACCACTCTTTATTTAGGCTTTGCAAGCTGAAATAGAGACAACCTAAAGGTGAAATTTACCCCAGTGTACGGACCCTGTGCGCCTCAAACCCTGGGCTCAAGGTAACCCACAGATATGAAAGAAACAGGGTGTATCCTTTTTGGTCTCTGTGTGATGCATGAGGAAGGAATAACTATTTTCCTATTATTAAAGGGTCCCCCCATTCTTTTTATAAAGAAAATCAGGTCTTATCTCTCCTAAAAGACTATAGTGATTACTGGAAACTGGTAGCACAATTACATTATAAGTACCAAGGAAGTGAAGCCTTAATAACTAAGAGGGCAAGTGGTTTTTATACAGAGTGTTAAGAACTCTTTGGCCAAGCTGTGCAACTTTTAAATAATAAATAAAATAATTAATGGAGATATCCTATCTCCTAGAACTGGAAGGGACCTCAAAAGGTCATTGAGTCCAGCCCCCTGCCTTCACTAACAGGACCAAGTACTGATTTTGCCCCAGATCCCTAAGTGGCCCCCTCAATGATTGAACTCACAATGCTACGTTTAGCAGACCAATGCTCAAACCACTGAGCTATCCCTCACTCCCAATGCACGTTGGTGAACACCTACTCATGTAAGTAGTTTCACTGATGTCATTAGGACTCTGCTTGTGTAAGTGCTTACCACCAGTGTGAATAAAGTTTTCCCAACTGGACCTTTTGGTTTTTGTTAACACCCATTTATTTTTAACATCTGAGAAACCCTGCAGAAAAGGACTCATTTTGTTTAAGATTCCGCACATCTTGAGACCTTAATTAAAGGGGATGGAAAGCTCGCAATGGACATTAGTAAGGATACAAGCAAAACCAAAGAAGATCCAACAGTTCTGATGTTTCCAAGGTAAAAGCAAACCGAACCATTTGAACCTTTTTCGTCCATAGGCTTATGTGTCTCTGTCTGACTATGACTGAACCTCCCTTGAATCCTGAACACCCGTTTGCTGCCCTTCTTCAGTGTCTCAAACTAAAATTTAACATTTAAAACCCCCCAACTTCTTAGCTTTAAATGTGATGTTAAAAGTAAAAGTTAAATGTAAAGCTCCACAGTATCCAGGGGCAGAGAGTTTGAAAATGTTGATGCATAAGAGGCAAGTGCCCTTCTTCAAAAGGACTTTAACTTCATGTAGGCATTGGAACAATCAACAGCCTTGAATTCATTGAATGCAATGTGCAAAAGGAGCTTAAGGTACATCAAGAAGCAATAGAATATAGTCAAGCATTTGTCCACATGTAAATAGTTAATTGACTGTGTTGTCAGACATCATGATTCAAGGTTGTTCTATTATGCTCAACACAAAGCTGTGCAATTACAGAATTATGCAAGTTGCAAAATACATTCAAGATGACAAGGTAGTCTTAACCGTGGCATTGGAATGACAATGAATGATTTTTTTCCCCTAGCTTATTTTAGCCTACACAGCTCAGGTATGGCATCAGATACTCAGTATTGTCCTCATTTTATTCATTTTTTTTGCTGGGATGAACGAGGCAAAAAGAAGTCAAATGTTTTATTCAAGTGCATACATTCATGCCAAAATTGTGCAACATTTATAGGCCTGATTTTCAAAATTGTCAAACCCAACCATTCAAAAAATCTTAAGTCAGGCCCCTACAATATCATGGAATATTAAAAAAATAATAAATTTTGTATTTTTTTTCTTTCTGGATGCAGTTGGGTCATGTTCTTAAACTTTGCTCCGCAACTATGGGGGCTAGCCACTTTTGGAATGAAAGTTGAGATTCTTCTGAAGTAACATGATTCCAGGAGCTGAGGAAAGACTAAATATAACCAGAGTTGCCAACACTAGGGATGCCTTACATCTTGAGTAGCCTTTTTTACACCTGTGCTAAGTGACTGTGAGGAGGGTATAGAAAGCTGCAACTAATTTCCTAGCATTTTACACAGGTGTAAAAGAATACACAAGGCTGGAGAACCACACCCTGTCTTGTTAAAACACTTTGCAATCTTTGGACCTGATTCTCTACTTTAATACACCCAGTTTTACATTAGCACATCTTCAGATCAGTGAAAGGTAGGATGAGGGAATAGACAGGAGGCTGTGACTGCAGCAGATAGGTGGGATACAGGGAGGAAGGAATTCACCTCTGCTTTGTGGTCACTTTGCACTAGCCTAGCTTGCATTAATTTAGCTGGCGCAGTAACGGCAAAGGGGCCAGATGGCCTAGTCGGGTATTAGTAGGCAGATGAAAATAACTAATTTTTTTTTTGGTAAATTGTTGTATTTGTCAACTAACATAACAGTGCTGGTTCTAAAAGGTAGCAATCAGCAATTTTTATGGAAACTGGGATACTGTGTCTTTCTGAAACAGTTGATCTGAGAGGAAAACTTGCTAGCAGACAAATATTAGAGGGCTAAAGAAGAGATTAATTTATTTTGTTTGTTGGGAAACCACAATTACTGTAAATCGTGGGCAGCTTTGGGAAAAGAATTTCCAAGTGGAAATGTTACCCTATTTGTCTCTGACAGAATTAATGTGTGCTCTGTACCCCTACAGCTGTGGTATTTATGTCAGCCAGCTTCCCTGAGAGTGTCAATGCCAGGGCTTCATTTAAATTATGAAGAAGAGAGATAGCTACAATTATAAAAGTATCAAGTTATTACAGAGCCCCATAGCAGTGTGAGTAAACCTAAGAAACAGATAATTCCTAATAAAGAGGGAGGAAAAGATGCAAAGAGAAATGGAGGCGTTCAAAGGGAGATAAAATGCTAAATCCCTATGCAGGGTGGTGATGGGAAACAATCAATATGCTCTGCCACAGGAGCTACAGGGATTAAAATAACTGCAACACAAAAACATTATTAAGGGGCGGGGGGAGACAGGGAATTAACAAAACCCCAATAACAACAAAACAAACCTTGGCAGATAGAAGAGACCAATCAAGACAAGAAATCGAGTTTTAAAAATATCGCACACCAAACATTGTGCTCAATATAAGAGAACAGAAGTATATTTAGAACCTGAAATAATCAAAGCAGGGTACTGGTTATTGAGAAGTTTCCAGATGTAAATCAAGGAGTTTTGGTGCAGGAAAATTATCATCCAGATTAAAAAGAAATTTACCTATTGACTGTTTTCCTAAAACATCTATTACCATGCAGTAATCCTTCTTGCATAGGGGGAAAAACACCACACAGTTTTGGGTTGAAATTTTTCAGGGTTATTTAATTCTGTACTGATTTTGACATTGCCATCTCCAGTAATTGTCTAACTTGGCTATTCACTAACTATGTATTGAACTTCATTTCCATGACAACTTCTTGTGTTATAATGTCTGATAATCTCAAAACACCTAAAAGATGCTCAATGGTTCATCTCTGGTTTCCTAGGCAACGTCTTTCATGTCATCCCAGGATATCCCAATGCATTCAAGAGGCATTCCATCAACTTTTAATAATTGTACACTGACCTACGGTATGCACAATATACAAAACTTAAAGTATTAGATGACAAAAATCTTTATTGATTGTATTCAGAAATGTTGTTTCTCAGCTAGAATCCAATTAGTTTGCCCAAATGCATACATTTTCTCCATTAGGCCTGCAAAAACAATGCTCTAAGAAGACATGTAACCATCCAGACCAATCAGAGGATTAAAAACAACTTTGCATACCAAAAGAAATATTTTTTACTGTATTAGTGACAATTTCTTACCCCCTCAAAGTAAAATACACGTATAAAAATAGATAAAACATTGCCATTTGTGTGAAGAACATCTGGAGAAAACCAAAGGATGTATTGAAATGTATGTACTCTTTCAGCTAGATTACTGTGTAATGGTTAAAAAAAGCATAACAGGAAACCCACCCCAATATCTTTTGAAAGATACTGAGGCCCACAAAATGAGCGAACCTAATTCTGTACCATGTCTGGGGCTATTCTAAATTGTGCTGGCTTTTTAGAGCCACCATAGCACATTATGCTGGTGCAGAATAGCTGGAGCATGCTGCTATTTGACCACACTTCCTCAAGAGTGCCGGAACCTTTGTAGAGGTGAGGTGGGGAGGGCCAAGGCCAAAGTGGATTCCTGTGTCCCTTCTACCCTAATCCCTGCACCCTCCTCCTGTGCCCCTTCTCCCCAGTGTTGCTCTACCACCTCCAAACTACACCCCATGTTAAAAAGCCAGGATGGGGGGCATGGTCCCTTGGTTCCCCCCCAGTTCTGGTTCCAGTGAACCCCCTTCTTTCCAGCTTGTCCTGACAGGCTCCTGAAATTGGGAGGGTGGTGGATGTTGAGCTATTATGCTCTCTCCTCACTGGCTAGAGGGCCCCCTTTAGAGTGCCATATTCTGTGGTGGCAGTATAAAAGTTGCTACATAATGAAGTAGAGTTGAGGCTGGGATTTGTAGAAAGAGTCTGAAAAGTAAAGTAGAAAGCAGTTCAAATCCCAAATATACATTATTTAATAAGACAACAGTATATCAAATCCAAGATATCCACACTTAATTAATTTATCTACCTACCTCATTTAATCCTACCTTCTTGTTTTTTTTTGCAACATTACTCAGTTCCCTGTTAACCCAGAAACTAATATAGGGGCTGGTCTACAGTAGATAGTTTTGACCTTTCAGCCATTTGTTCAGGTGCCTGGAATCAATCTAGGTACTTATATAGACCTCATCACCATAGCAATTCTGAGTTGGTGGCATTTTACACTAACTTTGCACAGGTGCCAAGGACAACACTCGGTAGAAAGCAGCAGAAAATAAGACATTGGTTGGAAATTATTACTTGGTTAGACCTTGGGTGACTGTAACACAGAGGCCCATTGACAGTTCACTATTCTGTGTCAGCAACCTCTGTCAAGCCTGACAAACTCAGTACATCTGACACACTGTTGTCATGATATATACCCAAAAGGTGGCATGTAATATATTATTAGAAAACTAATAACTAACTGATCATTAATATTCTTGCATGATGTATATATGGGATATGTACAAAGAATTATAAACGTGCTGAAATTATTTTCTTGATGTGTTTGGCAAACAATGTATAAAGCCAGTCTCCCCTAGCTAAAGGAATATGTATTTGCTTGTCTGAGCAGCCTGGTCTTCAGGTGGAGACAACGAAGGTCACTTTACATATCAAATAAACAAAGAAAGAAGCTTTGGGCTTATTTTTCAAATAATACATTTTTACAGGGCTATAAAAAGAAGGGGAGAGAACCCCACAATTATCCTTCACCTGAGGACACAAAGGACCTGAGCACTTTGAGTTCTGTGAAGGATCCTGGCCAGAGTGTCTGGCCAGCCATACTGGAAAAGAAACTTGGTGAGAAACTCTTCTTGAACAAAAGAGTCTGCTTTGTTAAATCAGAGTTTGATAGAATGTGACTCTTTATTTAATAAGCTTGTTCTTCTTTTACGGTAAGTTAATTCAGTGCTTTGAAAAAAATTGCGTGTTAACCCCAGTTAAGGTAATAAGCTGCTGGGCACTGTCTCTTAAGGGGAGCAGCAAACTTTATAACTTGTGTAAGTGTTCAGCAAGAGGGCTGGACACCACAGGGCAGGCAGTTTGGGGGAAACTTGGGACGGAGAGTGTTGGGGTTTCCCTGTATAAAGTAACTGGGCAGTTGAAGGCAGGATGTGACCTGCACACTTGTTTGCTGTTGGTGTCAAGGCTATGAGCCACAGCAGCAGAGCATTTAAAGTGTTCAGAGCTTCAGGACAGGAAGTGACACAATCTCTTACTGGTCTGGGTTGAATCCCAAAGCATCAGAGTGACACCCCCCAGGAGCACCACAGTATAGGATTTAATAACCTAACTTTGCTGCTCAGAATTGAAACGTCTATGGCCTCTTCCCTTGTTCCACCATTTCAAGTTATCTGGGGTGTGGTGGTCAGTAATCACTTTGAGCCCAATGTGCTTGAAAGAGCTCCTCTTTATTCAGTGACACAATACCAACAGCCTCTGCATAACAGACTGGGGCTTCTGCAGCACCCCTCCTCCAGATTTCTGTCTGTTAAGAACAGGGGCGGCTCTAGCTTTTTTGCCGCCCCAAGCATGGCAGTCAGGTGGCCTTTGGTGGCGTGCCTGCGAGAGGTCCACTGGTCCCGTGGCTTCAGTGTACCCGCTGCCGAATTGCTGCCGAATCCACGGGAGCGCTGGTGCCTGGAGCCGCCGCTGGTTAAGAAAACCCACTTAAAGGCCCAATTTGCAGTTCCACAGGGTGTTTTCAAATATGACTGTGTCATGACCAGCTATGTCACTTGGGCAGGTACCTAAGCAAGTGAAAACAACAAAGAGTCTGGTGGCACCTTAAAGACTAACAGATTTATTTGGGCATAAGCTTTCGTGAGTAAAAACCTCACTTCTTCGGATGCCCAAATAAATCTGTTAGTCTTTAAGGTGCCACCAGACTCTTTGTTGTTTTTGTAGATACAGACTAACACGGCTACCCCCTGATACTTAAGCAAGTGAAAGGAGGCCTGCTCATTTTTCCTTGGGCTGCATTTTCTCTGATTATTAAATGTTTTTACACTCCAACTTTTTGGAAAAAAAAAACCCCGATGGGTTAATAAGTGCACAGGCAGATTTTAACCTGTGTGCCAGTGTCTATGGATGTACGCTGAAACTTTTGAAAATGCAGGCCTTAAAGTTAGCACTGTCATGAAACCATGCTGATGTCTTTTTCAGCTCTCTTCTTGGGCTCTGGGTAATTTGCTGAATTCAAAACCATTCTAGAAGCTATTCCTTCTCAGCTGCGTCAAAGGTTTGACTGTCTAGGTTATCTGTTTTACCCTCTTCAGAGGATGAATGTTTTGAAATAAAGAAATCCTTCTCTAGCCATGATATGTGGCATGCTATCTTGCCACCCCCTAAGGTCATTGATTTTTATAACCAGAGGAAAATTATGATTGTACTTGCTATCTTCAAAGGCTTAAGATTTAGGAACAAGTGTTGACTCTGGCAGAGTACTTAAATATCTCCTTGTTCGTAACGTTTCTTCACAAGGATACAGTAACCCTTTCTTAAATGATGTAAACTGTTCTCTTTTGCCTATGTGTGACTGTGATGTGCTAGTTCAGCTATGAGCCATTTTCTAAGCCATTCCTGAATCTTAGAAATAGACCTTAGATGTCCAACCTCCTCCAGGATAGCCACGTGCACTAGGAATTCCCACCAGCCCTCTGAGCTGAAGCCCAGACCCCCTGGCAAGCCACCTCAGGTGGTTGCTAGAGAAGCAGGATGAGGAGCGAGAACACACTGTCATAATCCTGGGAGTTCCCCCTAGGACATCAGGAATGCCCAGGCTATTATGTGGAGGGAATGGCATTGCTGCTGACACGGAGGCTTATGAAGGACCCTTAGAGAGGAGAAGAGTTGCTGCCTCAATGGACATTGAGCAGAGTCTTGAGAGAGGAGACTTTGGCATTGGAAGGAAAGTTACTATTTTTTCCATTAAAAAAAATCTGTCAAACCTCCAAAAATAAACAGAAAGGCAGATGTGTAATGTTTGGAATCTGTTTTCTAAAAACAGGTGAAGGAAAGCAGATACATTTAAAAAATGAACTAACAATACCTTAATAGATGGGTAACTGGGTCTAGTTTATATATTTTTTAAAAAGGCACGTCTCATTAATTCTTATAATCACGCTGATGACTTTGCTTGTGTTTTACCCCTTTTGCCCACCCTTTGTCTCTGTATATGAGAAGTCCCATTGAATCCAATATATTACTTAGGCTTACACAATCAGGGCCTTACGCTGTAAACTCTTCAAGGAAGGGATCATGTCTTTCCATATGTTTGTACAGTGCTGAGCACACGGTGGCTCCAAGCCTGATTGGAGGCTTTGTGCACTATTACAGTAGAAATAATAATTGTAGTAAGCATCTGCTTCCATAACTAATGCATAATTTCAGGCAAACTTAAAATACTGGGTGAGTCAAATGCTGTTAATTTTCTTTATCTCATGAATTAAATTATATCCTGATTTTTTTTTTTTAAGGACTACAAATTTACCTCCCAATTCTCAAATGCATTTAATAGTATTTGGTAGATTACTTCCATTGCCAAGGCTTGCTGTAATGCAAAATGCACTTTAATTAGGATTTTAATGGATTTCTTATGTCACTGTTCAAGGTTTCCATAGATGTTTTTTACAGTGTTGCAGTTTAGTGGTAAAATATTAATAGAACACTTTTTTTAAAGTAGAAGCTATTCTTTGAAAATGTATTTTTTTTCCTACTCTACACTGACACAGACTTGTATTTCTCTGGTAAGCACACATCTCCAGTTAGCATGAAAGTACAAAAACATGATGGAAAATGTTGGCTGGAAGGCATTTAGGTAGAGTTGCCAATTTTGGTTGAATGTATTCCTGGAGGTTTCATCACATGACATAATCTTTAATTAAAGATTAATCTTTAATTCCTGGAGACTCCAATACCATCCTGGAGGGTTGGCAACCCTTAATCTAGGGCCTGATCTAAAGCCCAGGAAAGTCAGTCCCCAAAATGAATCCATCCCCCTATATTTTTTTATCAGGATTTAACCCCAGCAGAACAATGGAAATTCATGTATCTGAAATAGTGTGTTGTCACAGAGCTACAGGATTGGTGCTCTAGACCAAGCTTCGGAATGGTGTGTGCCAGACCTCCGTGGTCTTGCTTTTCCTCCAGGGTAAGTCATGCAGCTTCACTGCCTCCTTAGACTTGACCTCTGGGCCTGCATCACTCCTGCTTCACAGCATAAGCTGCATTCAGTGAGTCCAACTGAGACAGAACCCTGATGGAGACTCTTCAGAGATTAATGCACCTCGCCAAGCATTCGCAGTGACACTCACATGGGTTTATTCGTTAACTGGAACACAGCATAGGAAATCCTTAAGGCAGTCTAGAGACATGAAGGTTAAAGCATAGTCCATAGCCTAGCCAAGCTGCAGTGAACCCTCTGGTTCAAAGCTCTGTCTCTCTTTCTCTGTCTTCTGACCTCCTTTGTCAGACTCCATGTGAGATCCCTGATTCCTTCCAGCAGCTAACTCTTATCACCCACCTCCCACCTTCCCAGTCCTTTGACCTCGAGCTGGGGAATTGTTGTTCAGCTTCCCTAAGGAGAGGCAGGCAAGTCCCTATTCCTCTGGGTCATTGGTTGCTAGGTGTCAACATCCTGGCAATTGGATTTGCCATTATCTTCTCAGATGCTCCACTGACATGGGGATTAAGGCCCAGAAAACTAGGCAACACCCACACCTCTCTCTCTTAGCCTGCCTAAGGGCAAACAGTCCTTTCCTTCCCACCCGGGAACAATGCAGCATATAGGGGAAACTGAGGCACAAATAGGACTCATAAAATATTACAGAATATTCTCACTTTGTCACGTGTATATTATGCATACTGAATCTATTTTTTAAAATGCCCCATGTATTAATTACACTTCAGTTTTAAGAGCAATCCCTGCACTGTTGACATTTTAAAGGGAGAGAGTCATAGTGACAGCAGCAATGTGCTGGGAATTGCTAAAATCCCACAGTCCAGGGAGGGGGATCCGGTACTTGTACATACTAGTAAAGGACGTTTATGTTCTTGTTGTACTTTTGGCGTTAAAGATATTGCAAATCTGTAATTGACTTTGTTTGTTTCATTTAATTTCATTCCTGCCTTTAGTTCAAGGGGGTCCCTAGGAATGTCATAATGATGTAGCAAATGAGGGCAAATTTTCTTTAGAACACTCGAACACAATCTTTATAGACACCAAAGACTGTCCCGGGCATGTACGTGGGCTGAGGGTTACTTCTAATTTGCATAGGAATTTACATAGTATTTCATCAGCAATAAATGCACATGGTTCTTCTTTATTATGCATTCTTCTTCTTCTTTCTTTATAAAAAGAAGAACAGGAGTACTTGTGGCACCTTAGAGACTAACAAATTTATTAGAGCATAAGCTTTCGTGGACTACAGCCCACTTCTTCGGATGCATATAGAGCTTATGCTCTAATAAATTTGTTAGTCTCTAAGGTGCCACAAGTACTCCTGTTCTTCTTTTTGCGGATACAGACTAACACGGCTGTTACTCTGAATTCTTTCTTTATGCCATTCTTCCTGGTGAGGGTCGTGGCAGCAGCATGCAGTGTAGGGAGGACCAGACCTCCCTTTCCTCCACAACAGGTTCCAGCTCCTCCTGGGGGATTCCCCAGCGTCCCCAGGCCAGCTGGAGATATAATCCTTCCAGCACATCCTGGGTCAGCCTCAGGGCCTTCTTCCAGTGGGACGTGCCTCGTAGAGTTCCAAAGGAGGCCTCCCATCCTTATCAGGTGCCCGAACCACCTCCACTGGCTCCTCTCGATCCGGAGGAGTATGTGCTTTATAGATGACACACATAAAATATGTTTCAAAGGCTGGAGGGGGAAAGAGTATATTGACTTCTTCTTGATGTCCATCTCTATCTTTGTGCTTTATTTAGCACCCTTTATTCTGCCAATACTCATTACACTGAATCTGCCCAGGAGCAATCTAAAGCTCTGTTTGGAAGACAAAAAAGATCAGAAACGAGCTGATTTTTGCCCTGAAGTTGGAGATTCAAGTCATTTAGGTGTAACATCATATCAGTGTGAAATAAAGGAGCCCAGAGCTGCTTGCAGTGTTCAGGCAAATGGACAAATTGTCTCTTCTTTATCTTTTGATCTCTTCCAAAATGCTCCATCTGCAGAGCCATTAAACTGCAGGATAGTAAAGTGAATGACTGTATTCAGTTTGATTTCCTCAGGCAAGGCTTAAGCTGGTGATGATGTAGGCCACAATGCAGTTTACTGCAATGATGAGAACACTTAGGCCTCAATGATATCACAAGGAGGAAGGGAGAGGATGTATCGGGGAGGGAGCAGACGTGATCAGAACACATGGCAAGCAAGCTATTCCAGGCCATTACAGGTGACTATAAATCAGAACAACCCTTAATTTAGAGCTGTCCTTCCCCATCCCAAACTTCTCTGAGCTCAGTTCTGAAGAGCTCAGAATTGGATCCTAAATATATCCCTGACAAAGGGTGTTCTTTATTCAGGCATTCATGTGGCAGCCAGTCACGTTAGGAAGGTTAGCTTAGGCTAAACGGTTTCTTTTTAAAATGAAAACTTAATTTTGTGTCAATAATGGAGTCATGAGTAGACCACAGGAGACAGTAGTGGGCTGCGGAGTGTGCACCACAACTTTAGGGTCAATTACCAGGCAAAAAGAAGTGACATACAGCATAACAATAGATTGAGGAAGGTGGAAGAGCTCTCACCAGGCTGGCACAGTTTGGATCAGGAAAAGCCCCACAGCCCCTGACATAGTATGTGTCTTGTTAGAAAGTCATGACAATGGTAAGGTTGCAAAGGCTGATTCCATCCTAGTTCATATATTTGAACTCCCTCTGTCTTGGTTACAAATATCTTTTTGGCCTGAAAATTCTGAAATTAGCTGCAGATTGGACCCTTGCCCATGCTCCACAGCTCTCAAGTTCACTCTTGCTAATGAAGCTAAAAAACTGGGTGGATGTACAGTAATTACAGGCATAGCGATGTAATTTGAAAGGGTCTTTCTCATTTGCTTATAACTTTGTCAAACATTTACCTTTCAGGTTGAAATTGAACATACTTGATTTCAGTCAAGATGACTATTTTTTTTTTAGCTTTGAGCAAAAGTGGATCAGACATTTTGAAATCTGAAGAAAAAAACAAACAGAAAAAACCACTTTTGTCATTCAAAATAATTAATTGCATCTTTAATTTATAATAGTTGTAGCGCCTCAGCAATTTTTCATATATTCCCAGGCCAGAAGGGACTGATCATCTAGTCTAATAATTTCCTGTATAACATATTTGCTTGATGATGATGATTCGAAGCTTGCATTTACATTTCGGGACCTATCAGTTACTCAGCTTGTGTGCCATATTAATTTAATATCATTCTAGTTTTTTAATCAAAATTCAGGGCAATACAAATGCCTTATAGAAGTCTAAGTATAGCACATCAACACTACTACTGTTATCAAACAAACTTGTAATCTCATTTAAAAAAGTAAGTTAGTTTGACAGGATTTATTTTCCATAAACACATGTCAATTGGCATTATATAGTACCTTCCTTTCATTCTTTATTCACCGAGTCCCCTATCAGCCTCTCCCTTATTTTGCCTGGGATCATTATCACATTGACAGGCCTATAGTTACCCAAATCATCCCATTTATCCTTTTAAAATATTGGCACAACATTAGCTTTCTTCCAGTTTTCCAAAGACTTGCTGAAAATCAACATTAATGGTCCAGAATTATCAGTCTATCATTTCCATGTAGTAATAGACCAGTACCATTGTCAGGATCCTTTTTGTTTCTAATTACGTAACAAAAATCCCTTATCATCCTTAATGCTGTTGGCCATAGATTTCTCCTTTTGTCCCTTTGCGTCCCTCATTAATTTTCTACAATTCCTAGCTTCCAATTTATATTAATTACTATTGAATTCCCCTTTCTTTCATTTGTTATATATATTATTTTTTACAGCTGCCGTCACTACCCTTCTAAACCAGGTCAGTCTTTTAACCGATATGTCCTTCTTCAATTGTTGCTTTTTGGACACCCAGTAAAGTGTTAAACAATTTCTAATTATCATTCAAATTTTTCTGATTAAATTCTTCCTTCTAGTTCATAATTGTTTTCAGCATTGTGAAATGGGCCTTGTTAAAGCATCAAGTAAATATACTACTGGGTTGGAGTTTATTCTGTTTACACATAACAAATGTGATCAGGTCATGATCACTTGTACCTGAGCTACCATTAAATTTTAGTTCTGTGATCAGTTCCTCTTTATCTGTCAAGACAGAGTCTATAGAATTCCCCCATGCTGGCTGCAACACTTTCCAAGTTAGGAAATTGTCATCTACAATGTTTAGAAATTCCAAGGATGTTTTGGTATGGCAGCAGGAGACCTTCAGCATATGTCACTCCAATTGAAGTCTCCCATGATCACATAGCTTTTCCCCCCTACACATTACAGAGAGATGCTTAAGGAGTCAGTCATCCTGTTCCTTAGTGTGATCTGGTGGTCTGTAGCACACAGCAATGAATAATACCCCATCTTATGCTTTACCTGTTTGCACATTGATTTATAAGCATTTAAGACCATATTTTTGTGAGTTATCAGTGACTCAGAAATAGTAATACCATTTTTGACATAGAGTGGCACGCCCGATCCTCTTTTGCCCACTTTTTCCTTCCTAAATACAGTAGGTTAAAACTATCGATTTTAACATTACAGTCATGCTGTTCATCCCACCAGGTTTCAGTAATACCAACTAGATTGAATGTATGCTCATAAATGAGCAATTCCAATTCCTCTTGTTTGTTACCCATGCTCCCCAGCATTGGTGTATGTAGGCAATTACAAAATTTCTTCTCTTCACCTTCTTTGCTTCTTTAATTTTTTTTCGGAACATCTCAATTTTGTGCTAAATGAGTGTTCATATCAACCCTCTATAATAATAGCAACAATATAATAATCTGTAATATAGCAGATTTTTCTTCTTTTAAACTAATGATCAGCCAGCATTCCCTGGGTTCTGAGCATATTAATTGAGTAGAATTTCATTTTCTGGGCCTGATCAAATGCAATTAAATCAATATGGGTCTTTCCATTGACTGTATTGGGTATCAAATTGACTCTTTAACATGTGACTATGATAAGGGAAGGTGTGTATAGATGAGGCAGGGCTCCAGAAGATTCTGCTGACCATCATCAAACTAACTATGCCATAATTTATTAACTTACCTGATTCTTCACTAAATCGACAAGTGACTTCAAATCTATACAAAGGGAATTATATATTTTAGGTATGTTAATGATATATAATAGGACCTACTTATATAATATAAAAAAATGTTATAATTGAATTTTAAGTATCTTTATTTTGCCAATGAACTGTGCTTGCTAGACTGTTAATCACAAAAACAAACAACAGCTAGGACAATGGAGAGTCTACCGTAAAAATCATCTGAAAAAATACGGTTAGTGAAATTATTTTCCTAGAGAACTACTGCTGAAACCTGGCTAGTATCTGTTTGCATTGTTGTGGATCAGCTGCAGGAAAATTATGGTTTTATTACATAATATATTTATTGCAAGCCTTCAATGTTGCATCTATTTCATAAACCAGCAGAAGCTATAGATTTAACATGCATCTTTAATTGTCTTTCAGTTAAGACTTCTTTTAATGTTTCATTTGTCTGAGACAGATTTGGATGTGTAACTAATATCACTGAAATATATGAATGCATTTTCATAATTAGTGTCTTATGAGACTAAGCATGGATTTAATGTGGGACTCAGTTCTTAAGTGTTTTGCAATATACTGATTAATACTATCCTCTCAAGCAGAACTTAGTCTAGTAACAGCCACCTGTTAGGGACCTCCTTTCTAGAAAATCCACAGATGAAATAGCCTAATGTTAACATCTGAAAACTAAACAAGGGTAGATGAATACGTTGCAATTAAACCATCCTTGCAAAATGAGCAACAGCTTTGGGACTTTGGATAGTAAACATTTGGAAATAATTTTGCATATTTTTATGCAGGATGTATTCTGTAGTTAGAATAGGTCCCGAAGGTAACCTTTTATACACTAATAAAATTATTTCAAAGTACTAAAGTTGAATTATTAACCATCTTAAGGGCACAATATTTACCAGCAAGAATTAAGCAGAAGTTGAGACCATTATGATTTATTTTCCTGTATAACTTTACTTCATTCAGTAATCAAAGAGTAGCTCCTAAGAAAAGGGATTCAGGATGCATGTTATGTTAGTGGGGATTTTTCTTGTACTGGTTCATTTTAAATGCTGTATGTTTTTCTTTTTTTTTTTTTTTAAATTATAGTTATAATCTGTACTGGCCCTAGTACTAATCACCGAATGAGCCACATTCAGACAGTGTATACCATTGACTTCCACATGATTGCCCTTGCTTACACTTTGTTTCTGATAATGTGTTTGGTGTCAGTAAAAAGACTGACAGCATATCATTTCTAGCTCTCAAGCAGAATTTAAATAGGAGTCTGAACAGAGGCTTAGCAAGCTAGAAAACCAGGGTGTGAAACCTAATGAATTTAAATAGTCATAGTTTGAGCCCCACTACTACAAAATCACATGTTTTTATATTACTAGTCTAACCTATCTGTCTAGGTTCTTACTCACTGTGGTCCCTGAGTTCCTTGATTTACTACTAGATGAAAGCAACAGAGGGTCCTGTGGCACCTTTGAGACTAACAGAAGTACTGGGAGCATAAGCTTTCGTGGGTAAGAACCTCACTTCTTCAGATGCAAGACTGATACTAGATGAAAGACTTTCCTTTTACCTATAACTCAACAGGTGAGAAAAAATAAGAAAAAATAAAGAGACTCCACTGCCAAATTAGCTTCCACTTGATTTATTGATCAACCCTGCAAGGGTGCCATGCCATAGGAAGCCCTCTTTGATGTGAGTTCACAGATGAGGAACTGGAATGACTTCTGCTGGCTGCAGGTAGAAAAACAAAGTTACCTGCTTCCTCTAATGAGGTGCCTGCTCCACAAAATACCTACTAAAAGAAATGTAGATTGCATTTTTGAAACCTGCATTATTCAGTTTAAAGAGACTGGCCGGAGCTGGACTATGTATGAATGATTAGAATTTAATAATATGGCCAGGGGATGAAAGCGTTAATACAAAGCAGGAATCTGAGAATGAAATGGTTAAAAACACACCAGTGGTCAGGGTATCTTGGTAGAACCAAAGTTGTACGGTCTCTTGTTTTGAACTACTGTCCTAAACAAGCAGCGTGAAGAAGATAGCATGTGGTGTGTACAGGATCTGCAGCAGCCTGTGTGCGTGAGGCGTTTGATTTGATGTTGTGATTCTTACCCAGCTGCAGAGAGTTTTATTTTCCTTTTAAGAGTTGCAAAGAGAGCGTGGGCGTACAGTGAATCTCTTCTCCTGTTACTGGAGGGGACACGCTTCCCACTCCCCTTCCCACCACGGCCCTGAGGCTGAGTCACGATGGGATGTGATTCTTGTCTATGTCACTTGGTAGGGAATTTGGACATAAATGAGCTGGTCACAGTAAGTCTCGCTGTGCCCGAGAGACTGTCTGGGCACTCTTTTGCTCTGGTTATTTCCAAAAGTTTTTGTTTTTGAGGGTGGATAAAGTAGGGAGGGAAGAGGGAGAGCAGCAATGGTGAATTATGGAAGCGCAAGTGCTCTGGGTTAGCCCATGAATCTGCGGGAAACCCAGGGATGTATAGCGAGGATAGGGATGTTGTTAGGCTGCTTAGGTCTGCAAAGGGGAGAGGGACAAACTCCCAGCAAAGAACTATGGGCAGTCAGAACACTCAGCTGCCTGGGGGGAAATAGTGGGACGGAGAGAAAAGTTGGCAAGGAAGAAAAGCTAAATCTGCTGGAGGTTTTGAATCCCAAATGTAGGGATTTCCATGTATCCTCAGCAGCTCCAACTCTTGTTTGTATTTCACTCTTTCACCCTCTTCAGTCTCTCCCTTGGCCTACTGCTGTCTGAAGCCTGAGGCAGTCCTTGAATGGTCACATCTCTCCCATTGGGACAGTCACTTCACACTGGCAAATACCTTCTGTCTTTTCCACCATCAACCTACTCTTCCCACAGTGTTAAGTCATGATCTTGTTCCACGACTTCTTTGCACTTTCCCCAGCAGTGGAGCTCACAAAGTGCGTCAGAGTGAAGCTCCTTTCTGTGTGCTTTATGAATTGTCCAGGAAACCTCAGCTCTGTGTTAGGTGGGCAGGGGCAGAAGCAAAGTGTGTAGATACTGGGGGAGGGCTTTTCTGCACTTGGTATAGAGTGCAGTGGTATCGGAACCCCTGCCTCAGTCCCCTGGCTCCACATTTGTCACTATGCCGCTATGCCTGTGTGCACAGTGAATCTTTCATTAGGTGTGCATTTACGGCCATAGAGATGTTGAATATCTCACTAAAGGTGACACAGAAAATCCATGTAAGAGTGAAGAATAGAACCTATATCTGCCAGCTCCCAGTCCTGTGCCTTAGCCACAAGAACATCCTGTCATGTGACAATGATCAATAATCACAACAAGCATCAGAGTTTAAGGCCACAAAGGAACCCCTCCCCACTCGGATCATCTAATCTGACCTCCTATATATCAGAGGCCATGAACACCTGCACACTAATCCAGCCATCGAAATGGGACCAAGGCATTACAGTCCACAGGAGAGTAGACTATGATGTGTCACAGGTAGAGAAAAGGAGGGACCGACATGCACCAGTGCTTGAGGGTCCTGCAATGGCAGAGAAATGATTAAGTGAGATATACCCAGATAATTGTGGCAAGTGACCTGCACCCACATGCTGCAGAAGGCAAACAATCCTCAAGGTCACTGCTAATCTGACCTATGGAAAAATTCCTTCATGGCACCACATATGGAGATCAGCTAGACCCTGAACATGTGAGCAAGAACCAGCCAGCCAAGCACCTGAGAGAGAGCATGCTCAGTGCCACTTCACCGTGCTGGCCCACCCCTCCCAATGTCTCAACTCCAGCTGTGGCCCTCCCTGAGGCTTCAGAGGAAAGAGATTTTTAAAAATCTCTCCCAGAATACACTGGGGGAAAAATCCCTTCCTGAACTCTGCTGTTGGTCGGCTGAACCCTGAAGCATGAACTTTAGGAACATCAGACATAAACTGAAAGTGAGTCCCAGGGCAGTTGAGCCCTGTCCTCTACCATCACAAGCAGCCCTGTCAGACAACTGCACTCATAAATTTGTCCTTCATAAAGTTGCTTCCTTCTAATGCTGAACAAGGAACATTATGAGAACAACGTTATCTCTAAAGCTAATCTAGATCTTTCTGATTCTTTATGGAATTTTGGCCCAGAACCTCTCCCTGTCCCACTCTTTTCTGACCTCCAGCTACAAATGTAAAGAAACAGTACACAAACTCACTCAACCTTCCTCAGGAAAATATATGTTGTGTAGTAACTGGAACATTTATCAATTAGAAATGTTAAACTTCTTTTATATAAGACATTTTCTTACTCTGTTTATATATGATCAACTAACAGAGTTATGTCCATAGGAAAATGAATAGATCTGTCAGGGAAACTCATTAATTTAATCTATTATGATTAAATAAAATGAATGTTCACTTCTCTGTTTCATCAAGAATTATAATAAAGGTTTTAAAATGGCCAGGAGGGACATTTGAACTAGTGATTTAGTCTGTAAGACAGAAAGCAGGTTTTATATTGGAAAACAAATTTAAATATGCGAATACAATATGCCTGTGTGTAAATCTGAAATGCATTTGCATAAAGATCTGGACACTTACATCAAAGAGTTCTCGAGGGAGTTCTTTTTGGGTGAACACCACTATTTTTTTCTTTAATTAGCACTGACTTTAACAAATAACCTTTACAGTACAAGGAAAGGAAGCAGTTTATATTTTGAGAGTCCTTTGAGGTCTGGATTGTGTGTGTGTATTTTCCCCCTTTATGACTGCAAATATTTCCAGCAACAAACAAGTGGCTTTATAAACCTGTCCCAGGGTTATAAACACAACAGGTCAGTACTCTATAATTACTGGTTATAGTACCAGTGACACAGGACCTATATTCATGAGAGAAACAGTCTGTTTATTAGTAGCTAAATTGGAATCTTTCTTGCCGCTTTTTCTCCCTGTCCTTGTATTCCATAAACACCCAGGGCCATCCTTACCCATATGCAAAGTACGCAGCTGAGTAGGGCACCAGGAATATGCCCCTTCCCCGCCCACACTCACCTGAGGACTCCAGAAGCGGTCGGGCATGCACTCACTGCATGGTAAGTGGAGCGACCCTGCTTCAGCCTGCTCCGCTCCCCTGGCTCCCAGCCACGCTGCCGGAGAGTGCAGGGGGGCGGTTCCCTCCTGTCCCCCAAGCCTGGGAGCCAGAGGAGCAGAGCAGGCTGGGGCCAGGTCACTCCACTTCCCGCAGGAAGTGGCCAGCCCCCCTCCTCCCTGTCCCCCATGGAGGCCTGGGGCAGGGCCCCAAACAGCCCCCCCACAGAGGCCTGGGGTCCCACACAGCCCCCCCATGGGGGGACAGCGTAGGGCACCAAAATAGCTAGGGACGGCCCTGTAAACACCCATGATAGAATCACTCCCTCTCTGACCACTTTGAACTCTCCCTCTCTGACCACGTCTCTGCATTCCATTCTTTGTTTCTCCCTTCCTCTCTCATCCCCTCCCTCTAGTTGGGAGCACTGCACAGGAAGTTACCACATAACCAGCTCTGTTCTATTTCTTGCTCTGCCTGGAAACATGCAGTCAGATCAGTGAATGGAGTGTGGTTCACAGGATTACTCTAATGCCTTAAGCAGGACGGGGAACACTCTTCTGGTTGGTGTCCTACCACAAGCCCATGTGCTACATGTGCTTCATGTAGAATAACATAGACAGCACAGGAATGATCAAAATGGATCAGACTGATGGTTCTTCTAGTCCAGTATTCTATCTCCAACAGTAGCCAACCTCAGACACTTCAGAAGAAGGTGCAGGAAACCCCACAGTAGGCAGATGCAGGAAATCTGCTCCCCATCTCATCCTAATCCTTAATAGCTAGTTATGGTCTTAAACATTGAAGCATGAGGTCAAATGTCCCTTCCAAAATATTTGCACACTGGATATTCTTGTTATCCGTATAAATGTCCAGTCCCACTCGGAATCTTGCTAAATTCTTCACCTTGTAATAGACTCCAGGTATGGCCTGAAGTAAGGATATATGTATGGAGTGGCAGAATACCTGAGGCATTTCAGGTGAAGTAGGAACAGATTTCTGGACCCATTCCATCTCAATCAATCAATAAAATAAATAACTGGGACCTCTGCTGAAGGCTGAACAATGTAATGGATTGTACACTACATTCCTTATACTTAAAAAATGAGTTTGGACACTTACCCAAGAATGATTATATAAGCAGAAATATGGCCACTCACTAAAGCAAAACACAACAAGCCACCCAAAATCAGAAGCTACATTTTGGAGAATGAAACATGGAACCATACTTTGTTTATACAAACCATTTCCACTTCTAAATCTCAGAGCACTTTTCATAAGATGGGGAAAGTGGATCACAGAAATATTAAATGATTTGCCCAGAGTCATTTCAAAGACTGAAAAGAAGCTAGACGCTAAAGCAATATCTATATTGCAAGGAGAAGTGGGTTACAAATAAAGCCAATGGACATTGGACACCATGGCTATGCAAAGACAGAGAGGAAAAAATGGTAGCTCTGTTGGGACCTACATTGTAGCTGTGTTTCAGGACTGGGATGTGTGGCAGCATTATAGTAAGGCTTTTGTCATATTAAGCCAGACAGCATCCCTTTTGCTCCCACTTGTATGCAGTTCTCAGAGAAGTAGTCCCCTCAACTTCAGTGGGTGCCTGTATGGGTGCGGAGACCTGCCGATCTGGATGCAGTTTTTAGCCATGGTTACTATCTGGGATTTGTGTTGAGTGTTACTCAAATGATGAGTGGAACTAGCCATTTGTTACTTTTTGCTGAACCTTGGTAAAATGATGATGAAGTGAATGTACATTGCATACACTCAGATCTCCATCTTAGCTTCAAGGCGTTCACTATCCCCTGAGGTTATTTTTGGTTAAATTGGCCAGTAGGGAAAAGAAAGATCATTAAACTATGTAGACTGTAGATTCACTTTTTTAAAAGTAATGATTATAAAAGAGGGACCGGGGAAATTTAAGTTCACATGGGGATAAAATTTACCAGAAAACAGAGTAGGGGAGGTACTTTAAGGTGTGTGTGTGTGCATGCATCTGATTTGTTAAGGGTACAGTATCTCAGACAGTTTTGCATGTGATGTGGCAGTTGTTATGGCAACATACACTTTTTATGAGCTGTGTTAAATGGTGGAGTAACACCATATATATTAGCAGGGATTAAAGTTACTTTTGCTCTGTTTTATCTTCCTGTCACACATTTAAAAATGTTTCTGAACGGTTTCTGTGAATGTGTATTCAGTTCTTTTTGCATGCTTTTCTTAAATAAATAAAAAGAGCAGACTTTAAAAGGCAGAAATTAAACCAATAGTACCCTCAATGACCCTTCATTACTAATGATCCATTTTTCATCTCCATGGTAATAATGTTTTCAGTATTGTTTAAAGTGAAGTGTGTGACTTTCATTGTGTCTGTTCCATGTTGACAAGGATCAATGTGATCAAAATGCTGGTAGCATTGTTACATGTTGGCAAAAGGAATATTCTGCTACATGAGAGCTTAATCGTACCCTAAGGGACTGATCTGCATTTGGGATGGTGTGGAATTGTCCCGGAGGCAATGTACAACAATGCCTCCTTAAACTGCCAGGCACCCAGGGGAAGCATGCCTGCTGGAGAAGTGTTACTTTAAGGAGGTGCAAGGTAAATTCATCTCTGCAGCCAGGCAGTATTAAGAGGGTGCAGAATCATGTGCTTCCTGCCCTGCTTGGGATAATTAATACCACTAGAGGCCCTCTCTAAGAGTATTCCTTGTGCTCAAGGGGATACAAGGACTAAAATTGTAAACTGCTACTGTGTGGAGACTCTTAGGGGAAATTGTTCGTTGAGCTGTCCCTGTCCTTTGGTAACTGTGTAGCTCCACAACACAACATGGCCTGACATTCACATTAATTTCTGATTTTTTTGTTACATTATCTATCTTTTAAGAATCCTCTGCAAAATAATAACAAATAATAATAAAATGGTCCTGATGACAAGTAAGCACCCAGACATCTTGTGATGGCATGCAGCCCTGTATTCACACTCTACACACTATTGTAGTAATCTGTGTGCAGAACATGCCCTGTGTGGTATCATTTTAAAACTAATAACTTGCTGGTCAACAATATCACGGTGAAATGTATGTAACAGAATTAAATATAAAGTTATGAATTCCCACCGGAATGATGTTGGGCACATGTTCAAACCCACATAGCCCTGATTAGGCAGGACTGGTCAAACAGGTCTTAAACAAAGGAATGTGTGTTTACCTCAATTTACATATAAGTTGTAAACAGGGTCCTCAGACAGTGAGAGGGGGAAGACAGGAGACAAGGAAAATCTGCATTTCAGCAAACAGAGGTGAGAAGAAACAGTGTGAAACCTTTTTCACTATCAGACCCCATGTCTACATCCTCACAGCTGGAAAGAACTCTATCTGGGGGTAACCGTCAGGGAAAGAAATTTAAAAGGGTAACTGAGCTATAAAAGTGAGGAGCAAAAACACCCCAAGTTATCTCTCCCCTTTCCACCTATGATGACAAAAGAAACAGCTTATAGACTTTGGGAGAAGATCCTGACCTGAAATTTGGTTAGCCCCATTGTTTGGACCATGTGGGAAGAATCAAGTCTTGAACCAAGTCTAGTTTAGTAAATTTAGAAAGTGTTTTATCTTTATTTCTCTAGAAGCAATTTCTGACTTTAATACCTCATCCTTGGACTCACTTAAGATCCATCTCCTTGTAGTTAAATACACTTATTTTATTCTGTAATCAAGTGTTGTGAACAGTGTGGGTAACTCCATTTAGGGTAGCAGACTTGTTCCCTTTAGAGGGGCAATGGACCTAAAATATCTGGATAGTCCAGGAGACGTCTGGACAATGCAGAACACACTTTTTGGGGAAAATCTGGGACTGGGAGAGTGTTGGGGTCACCCTGCAAGTAGTAACCCTGGTTGCTGGAAGCCAGAGTGTGGGTGGTGGTTGGTAGCAGCCTACTGGGATCAGAGTTGCTGGACCTGGGCTGTGACTTTACACAGACACTCAGGTGTAACCTGCAGGCTGTTTGGCTGTTTGTGAGGAGCCCAGGTCAAAAGCTAAAGCAAAGCATTGTGAGGCACCCCAGCTTGCAGGGCAGTGGTAACAGCCCCTCACTGATCTTGAATTGCACCCCAGAATGTCATACATCTATTAGAAATGTACAGGTATTGTAGTTCCTAGGATTTGTATTTACTTCCAGGTACTCTAAATGGGTCCAATTCCCCAATATGCATAGAACTATCCCAAGCCCTTAACATATTGTCAAACCATCCCTACTATGGATGACTTTTATACTTAGCTCATAGAGATAATACTCCTTAAAAAGCTCTCTTTTTTTTTTTTGCCTTTGGAATGAATCTGATTGCATGAAATGGCAGGTAGTTTCACAATAATTTCCCATGGGGAATATGCCTGGAGTCTACTATAAGGGCTTTATCATCCTTTCTGCAAATTACTCAGTTCAAACCTAGATTGTATGTGTGCTTGTGAGGCCATTTTCCATTCAAAGGAGAGGGCAGAGGCCCTCTTCTTGGACAGCATAGAACAAATATTTCAGCTATGTGTTCCTTCTTTCCTTTGATGTTGTTAATAAGAAAGAAAAATGAATTGTCAAACAAACATGATTTGCCTGTTACATAATGGAGAAAAGACAGGAATGGGGCCCCAGCAAGAATCGGCTCAACCCGCATTGTAAGAAAGGCTGCACAATTAAATCAAATCAAAGTACAGTGTAAGTTCTGCTTTCTAAAAATTTGCTGTGTGCAACAGTAACTTTTTTTATTCCTGGAAGTGCATAAGGTATTGCTCCATCTTCTATAACAGGGGTTCTCAAACTGGGGGTTGGGACCCCTTAGGGGGTCACGAGGTTATTACATATGGGGTCGCGAGCTGTCAACCTCCACCCCAAACCCCGCTTTGCCTCCAGCATTTATAATGGTGTTAAATATATTTAAAAGTGTTTTTAATTTATAAAGGGGGTTGCACTCAGAGGTTTGCTATGTGAAAGGGGTCACCAGTAAAAAAGTTTGAGAGCCACTGTTCTATAACTCTCAGACTATGTCAGTTTTATTATTTACTTTCTGAGAACTGCCTGAGGCCATCAAATAGCACTATTACTAAACATCCTAAAGATCATTTTAGATGCTGATATAACTTCCCCTTCTACCCCCAGAATATCTTTCACTCAAACAAAGGCAGTTCCTTGTGGAATTAGAAAAATTTGCTTTGGATAAGCAGCCAAAACCAGTAGGCATTTTTTGGTTCAACACTGATCAGTCTGCATTGTTTAAATTTCAGAAGTGAGTCAGCCCTGATGCACATCTTAGAGATTAAAGAAAAGTGTTTTCCCCAAATGCCTGGGAAATGCCAAAATAGAGCTATATCTGAGATGATTCTTACCTCTTGAGAAACAAGCTTATTTGAATAAACAAAAGGTCTATAATATATTTCTATTATTTAAGATTTCTCCCGTGTGCTTTCAAAAAACTGCTGAACCACCAGGTATATTGGTCTGAACTCTCTGCTTTCTCACCGCTATTCAGAGACTTGTATGGCTGAAATAAATCAACAGAGAAGACTGCTTTCTTGCTGTGCAGTTCGATGGGCTGAACAAAATTTAGTTATTACTAAACAGTTGTGTTTTCCAGATTTATTCTTAGAAGGCAGATTGAGCCAGTAAGTAGTTTTATGGCATGTCTGAACTTTTGGAAGACTCATAACTGTCAGTTTATATATATATATATATATATATATATATATTCAGCACTTCAGTTCATCTGTTTTTCACTTGAATTTCTAGAAGAAGCAGTAGTGGTCAGAGAATATGGTTTCTGAGAGAGGGGAGAGGTAGTTTTGAGAGGGCGCTTGGCAGATTGGGAAGAAATGCAGACTGCTGTCTCTATTCAGGGCCCAAGGCTGGAGTTCCAAAGTTCAGGGTGGGTTGGAGCTCCCTTCTTGTCAAAGCACTGTGGGTGTGAAAGGATTAATATGTAGTTCCCAGAGCAGCTAGGAACTATAATTTAGAGTCTGGCAAGGCATGATGGGAATGGGGAAGGGTGTGAAAGATGCTCATTATCTTCAGAAGTGAAAAGAGTTTCAGGAAGCCACAAAAGGAGAGACTTATCTCCAAGGACAGGGATTGGCAACCTTTGGCACATGACCCGTCAGGGAAATCCGCTGGTGGGCCGGGACAGTTTGTTTACCTGCAGCGTCCACAGGTTCTGCCGATCACAGCTCCCATTGGCCGCGATTCACTGTTCCAGGCCAATGGGGGCTGCGGAAAGCCGCGTGGGCCGAGGGATGTCAGTACAAAGCTGGGAAATGTTTCAGAATTGTTTTATTTGCCTCCCCCTAGAAACAACCAAGACACCATGAAGCTAGATTCAAAATATTGTGCAAATTATGTTAACAAAACAATGTTAACATAAATGACAATGGGTAGAATTCTATTCTCAGCTAAATGACTTTGGGATAATGGGGTTACACCAATCCACCTGGGGATTTATCCTCCATGGGCCTGAATCTCAACGACACTAAGGACCCTTAAGGACCCTTTACACTTCAGAAAGTATAGTGTGGGTGCAAGTCCCATTTTTCAATCTTTCTATCTTGGATTTATCTCTAGTGCCTGTTGGATAGGACCAGATTGCAAACCCCTTATTCGCTTTAGCCCCATTCACTCCTGTTGTACTATCTGGGTGAGTAACTCTTCACCAAAGGGAGTATAGGGCTCACAATCTGGTCCTACAGTATCTAAGGGCCAGATTCTGATACCCTGACTCAGCGGGACTAGCACCCTATTCCACAAGCAGTCCCACTGAAATCAACGGAATTACTTGTGAAGCAAGGTGCATCTCAACATGAGTGAGTGTGGTAAGCTCTGGCCCCAGGTGCTGATTTTTCCTTATCTCCCTTGTCTTATTCCCTCTTCCCTCTCTCTACAATGTCTTGAGGTATTTTCCCCCAGTTTTCTTCAGTGTCTCTATTTTCCCTGTCTAATTTTTCTCATTCATTTCACCCCTTTCCCGACAAACCTTTCCATTCAAAGTCACTTTTCTTTTTCTGGCCTTTCTTCTTATGTCTATTTTTACTTGTCATGTTTTCTCCCCCTGTCTCCTTTTTACTGTTGTCTGTCCCAGTCTTTCCCACTATTATCCAGGGTGCTATGGATCATTGGTCTGTTCTGGTATGGCTATGTCTGTGGTCCTAAGTAGACTTTAAAAATATTATTCATTTTTTTCAGGCTTCAATAAATGAAAAATACCCAGTTTTTATATATAGCATTATCTGTCTTTGTCTTAATGAGGATGTAGCATGGCTTGTATCTGAAAGAAGGATGCTACTGGAATTCTAGTATCTTATATTAACTGACTATTTAAAGTCAAGTGTACAGATCTGTTCTTCTCTAGCTGAACAGAATATCTAGCCTACAGTGTAGCCTGACAGACAGGCTGAATACATAGATTTATTCCTATCTAAAGGTATGTGTGGACAGGAGTCCAAGTAGTGCATTAGTCATTCTGAAGTGTCTGATATTCAGTAACATCTGTCTTTGTTTTAAAAGCATGTGTAGAAGAAGTTAGAATGATGATCTCTCAACATCTTCTTTCACTAATAAAATAAAGATGCCATTTTAGAGAAACATTTTTCAAAGGTCTCCAATCTAATATTTTCTATAATCTAATTTTTTTCAGATGGTTTAGACTGTTCCTAAAAGCCCTGATGCTAATCATGCTTCTGAAATGCTTTTATTTTACACAGTGCTACTATCCAAGAGAACCCCGAAGTACTGAATCAACTCACACATAGTTAACTGCACTTCAAATCTCTACAGCAAAATGCCCTTCCTTAAAAAATAACCAATAGTTTTCCAAATCTCATACTATTTTAGCCTTTTTTTTGTAGCCTACAGGCAAATGGTGCCTCAAATAATCTTTAATGAAATATTCCAACTGATTACTACAGCCTATGCCCTTCTGCAACTTCCCATTTGTACTACACTTCCTTTGTAGGTCTGTATTTCCTCTGACACCGGCTGTACCTGCTCAGCTAATGTGCTCCGGGAACTTTTTTTCTTCCTAATCTCCTGTCCCTTATTGCCTTAGTGTGAAAGTGGATTGTTCATATAGATTTTTGGTCACTGCCATTCCCAGAAGTCTATGCAGGGTCTAAAGGTAGTGCAATTCCTTCCTTTAGACCCTCACCTTTCCTGCATTGGCAGCTATTTTATTTCAGTACATTTCTAGCTTCACACAGTACTCCCTCAGTTTTTCCATGGTTTTCTTCTGATTCTGGGTCAGATCAGGATCCCATGCCCTTCCAAGTCAAATGCTTTACAGAAATCTAAGTATTTTACATCAACACTATTAACTTTATCAACCGGCTCATAATTCTTTTCAGTTTTGTGAAAATAGCCCTATACCCACCAAGTATATATATATATTATTGGGTGAGACTTTGTGACGTTGTGCAGTTTATATGGTTTTATAAAAACATGATAGTAAGTGAATATAATGTAACTGGGATATTTTTAGAAAAATATGCATACGAATATAACGTAACTGGGATATGCTTCATGCAAAAGGTCTCTTGTAAGGTATCATTACAAAGCTTATAATCTACTGAGTGTGATCATCTGATTTGTATAAATGTACCACTCTTGTATCTAAAACTAGAAATATAAAAATATAACTCTGAGGGCCTATTGTAATTATGTAAAGTGTGGGCCATTAATGATGGTTTGGAATCTTGATGACTCCCATTGTCTGCAGATGGCTGGGTGTACCTGTGAGTCTTCCTGTATATGTGTGTGCTGGCAAGTGAATAATGAAGTCTTGCAGTGACATGTGATCATGTCACCTGAACTGGAATCCATCTTTCACCTCGTGCTTTTCCAGTGAGGGGGGGTGGAAACCCAGAGGGACAAAGGGTTCCCGCCTTATGCAAAAGATATATAAAGGGGTGGAAGAGAAGAGTCTCCTTCCTTGGAGGTTTTTAAGGCCCGGCTTGACAAAGCCCTGGCTGGGATGATTTAGCTGGGAATTGGTCCTGCTTTGAGCAGGGGGTTGGACTAGATGACCTCTTGAGGTCCCTTCCAACTCTGATATTCTATGATTCTATGATTCTAACAAAGGAGAGAGAGGAGCCATCATGAAGAATCCCCTAGCTACCACCTGAGCTGGAACAAGAGCTGTACCAGGGGAAAGAATTGTGCCCAGGTCTGGAAGGTGTCCAGTCTGAGAAAAACCTATTGAAGCATCTCTGAGGGCGAGATTATCTGTATTTAGTTTGATTAGACATAGATTTGCACATTTTATTTTATTTTGCTTGGTGACTTACTTTGTTCTGTTTGTTACTACTTGGAACCACTTAAATCCTACTGTCTGTATTTAATAAAATCACTTTTTATTTAGTAATTTACTCAGAGTATGTATTAATACCTGGGGGAGCAAACAGCTGTGCATATCTCTCTATCAGTGTTATAGAGGGTGAACAATTTATGAGTTTGCCCTGCATAAGCTTTATGCAGGGTAAAACGGATTTATCTGGGTTTAGACCCCATTGGGAGTTGGGCATCTGAGTGCTAAAGACAAGCACACTTCTATGAGCTGTTTTCAGGTAAACTTGCAGCTTTGGGGCAAGTGATTCAGACCCTGATTCGGTGTTGGAGCAGACGGGAGTGTCTGGCTCAGCAAGACAGGGTGCTGGAGTCCTGAGCTGGCAGGGAAAACAGAAGCAGGAGTAGTCTTTGCACATCGGGTGGCAGCTCCCAAGGGGGTTTCTGTGATCCAACCCGTCACAGACTTATTCTGTTTGCACTTAACAAATGAGATTAAGTTGTAAAATACCATCAACAGGGGATGGATGACTTGATTGCCTGTTCTGTTCGTTCCCTCCGATGCACCGGGCATTGGCTATTTTTATGTTCTTAACCAAATTTGTAATCTTATCAAAAAAAGATTGTTATTTTACAATCTATTTTCAATAAACCCATGTTGATTGGCATTAATTATATTACTGTCCTTTAATTCTTTATTAATCTAGTCCTATATCAGCCACTCTATTATCTTGCCCAGGATTAATATCAGATTGACAGGCCTATAATTTCCTGAGTCATGCTGTTTACCCTTTTTAAATACTGGCACAACATTAGCTTTCTTCCAGACTTCTGGAACAATGTTCAAAGACTTATTGAAAATCAACATAATGATTCAGTTTGCTCCTCAGCCCGCTCTTTTAAACTCTTGGATGCAAGTTACCTGGACTTGCTGACTTAAAAATGTAACTTTAGTAGCTGCTGTTTAACATTCTCCTGAGATACTAGTGGAATGGAAGGGAAAGTAAAGGCAGCTATGAAAATAGGAAAGTAAGAAATTGTCATCTACAACATTTAGAAATTCCAAGGATGTTTTAGTACTGGCAGCATGAGACCTCCAGTATATGTCACTCAAACTGAAGGTCCCCCATGATCACACAGTGTATTTTTCCTACACATTATACGTAGGTGTGTAAGAAGGCAGTCATATCCTGCTCCCTAGTGTAATTTGGTGCTCTGTAGAAGAGACCAATAAATAATACCCCATCTTGTGCTTCAGGGCCGGCCTTAGCAAGAGTGGGGCCCGATTCCTGGGGGCGGGGCTTGCTGGTGGCAAGCCCCGCCCCCAGGAATCGGGGCCCCGCTCGGGCTGGGGTCGCGGGGTTTGGGTCTGGGCTGGAGCCGCTGGGGCCGGGGCTGAGGTGTTCGGGCCGGAGCCGTGGGGCCGTGCTCGGGGTGCTCAGCCGGAACTGGGGCCGCTGCCCCGGGGCCCGAGCCGGGCCAGAGCCAGAGCCACTCGGCCGGGGCCGGGCTGGCTCCCCGGGGCCCGAGCCGGGCCGGAGCCAGAGTCAGAGCCGCTTGGCCAGGGCCGGAGCCACTCAGGCCGGGGCCGGGGGTGCTCGGCCGGTGCCAGGGCCGGGCTGGAGCCGTGGGGCCGGCCGGTGCCCCGGGGCCCGTGCCGGGCTGGAGCCAGAGCCGCCAGGGCCGCTCGGACTGGGCCGCGCAGCGCCTCCCAGGAGCACTCCTTGCACCCCCCACCAGTTTACCTGTTGCTGCCGCCGCCTGCCCCTGCTTCTTTTCAGACTTCCCGCGAACATCTGATTCGCGGGAAGCAGGGGAGGGGGAGGAGCAGGGGGCAGAGCATTCAGGAGAGGGGAGGAGGGGGAAGTGAGCTGGGGGCGGAGTGGACAGCTGCGGGGCCCTCTTAGGCGCGGGGCCCAATTCAGCCAAATCGGCTGAATCGGCCTAAAGCCGGCCTTGTTGTGCTTTATCGGTTAGGACACTGATCCATAAGCATTTGAGACCATTTTCTTCTGAGGTACCAGTGACCATTTTCCACTATCCATTGGTATGACAGCAGTTTATAAAATAGGTCATGTTACAATCCATTAGTCTCCAAGTGACAGTGATTGATTTGAACAAAAGAAATTTCTTTCTTAATTTTCAATGTTAGTTTGCATTGGCTCATCACCTGACAGGAAGTGACATTATGTGCAATGTCAAATGAAGCTTCACATTATGTGGCAACATGAAATGCCATGTCATTGATTTCATCAGGCAATGCTGTATCTTTTTGAAGTGATGGAAAAAAGGTAGGAATATAGTATTAACTTATGAACAGTCTTTTTGACTGTTGGCATTTAACTCATTGACTGCAGTTATTTTTGCCATATAAGAATTTTGCATCATCACTACATTAACTCACTTGAGAAACAATTTGTGGATTTTTTCATCACACAGCCAGGTTTCATCTTCAGATTCATATGTCAAGGGTTCTATCATCTTTCCATATGAACAGTTGATTTGCACAACTCCTATCTTATCTAGCAGAGAGCAGAACCCAAACACAGCATCGTGAAAGAGTGCACTCACAGCAGATATGCCCCCTCATAGCTGGGCATGGTGTAGCAGCTCTTGTCACCTGGTGCCCCCTACTAACCGCTGCGCTAGCCTTTTGGTGATCTCTCTTCACATCATTTGGCTCTCCAGCCAAGTCATATTTAAGTCCATCTCTTCTGGGGTAAGAAAGAGTCTAACAAATAACAGTCTAATGTCATCACAAAATGACTTTTGGCCTGACTCTGGGCCAGTGATTCTTACGCCCCTCTCTTCAGACTCTGAATTGGCCTTCTACCCCTTTGTCAGGGGGCCTCTTGTAGGGTTGCCAACTTTCTACTCACAAAAAAACAAACACCCTTGCCCCACCTCCTGCCCTGCCCCTCCTCTGAGGCCCCGCCTCTGTCCGGCCCCTTCTCCAAGGTCTCGCCCCCTGGCTCACTCCATCCCATCCTCCCTCTGTGGCTCGCTCTCCCCACCCTAACTCACTCACTCGCTCATTTTCACCAGGCTGGCTCATGGGGGTGGGATGCAGAAGGGGGTGAAGGCTCCGGCTGAGAGTGCAGGCTCCAGGGTGGGGGCAGAAATGAGTAGTTCAGGGGAGGGGGCTCTGAGCTGGGGGGATGGAGTTGAGGGGTTTGAAGTATGGGCTGAGGCAAGGGGTTGGGGTGTGTGTGGAGGGTGTGAGGACTCCGGCTGGGGGTGCAGATTCTGGGATGGGGCGGGGGATGAGGAATTTGGGGTGCAGGAGGGGGCTCCAGGCTGGGACTGAGGGGTTACTGGGCTTTCAGGTCAAAAACTGGACACCTGGCAACTCTAGCTTCTTGCCACCTTCTCTGATAGGGGAACCTAAGCCCATCCTCGACACCGGGTTCCAGTCCGGGGACTCTGGGATGAGCAGCCAAAGTGTGCTCTGCCAGACACCTTGCCACTGCTACCTCCTTGGACTCCTTCCTACCATAGTCTTTCCTCAGGCCTTTTCCCCATCCCCTCCTTGGGCTCTTTGTAATGAGCAGTACCAACCAGGGCTTCTCCTCAGAGGTCCGGTTCCTAACTTTGTATCAGCGTCAGCTACAGGAGCTTACTCCAGTCCAGAGTCTTCCAGGTATTGTCTATCCCTGGGCTCCTCCTTGTCCTGTGGGAGCCTTCCTGTTCCTACAGAGCCACAGGTTTCTCACTCTGTACTCAAAGCACCCCTGTATTCACACCCTACACACTATTGTAATACTCCTTTTGCAAAATATGCCTTGTGTGAGGTACCACTTAAAAACCCTCAAGGTGCAGCCATGTGGGCTACTTAAGCTCTCTAACTGCCGTTAACCTCTTCATCACTTGTGAGAGGTACACGCCCCATCACAAGCACATAAATGCATCAAAATGGAACTTGCTTATAGAATATTTTGCAATTATCATCAGATTTTGATACCCTTACTCTATTAGTAGTTCCACTGACTTTAAAGGGCCTACTTGTTCAGTAAGGTGCTATTCAACATAAAAATATCAGAATCTGACCTTTATGCAGCACCTGTCCTCTGAGGATCGTAAAATGTTTTACAAATATTATTAGAGTAGTAAGCCTAAACACTCCAGTGAGGCAAATATTATCATGCCTGTTTTACCAGTAGCATGGTAAACCCCCAATTTACTGAGGTACAGGGAGATAAGTGATTTGGATAAGGCCACAGAATGAGTAGCAGAGCAAGGGATAGAACCCATAAATCCTGACTCTCAGTCATGTTCTTTAATCAGTGGATAATGCTCCTTGCCAGCTCATGATAGCACTTGACTACAAACTGCAGGAATCACTTACTTTTGAACTTTAAGATAATTTTTCATTCTGGCCTATCACATTTGGTTTCAGCTGGAGAGCTATGCTCTCTCACATGATTTATGCTTTGATACATTTGATAAGATGGTTTTGACTTAAGTTGCTTCTGCAAACAAAGAGACAAACAAACCTCCTCTGCGTTTGAACACACAAACATGTATTGTCCATTTAATTGTGCATGGCTGTGTTCATGTGCGTTTTTGGGTGCTTGTGTTTGAAAATTTAGCCTCTAAATGCCCTTTTTTCCTAGCCATGTTTGATAAGATGATTGGTTCTTAGCAAGGCACCAGTGTTTAAATAAATATGTTAATTAATAAAGTTATGTTGATTTGGGAATTATGTCTAAGACATTACCAGTGGAACATTCCATGTACATTTTCAGAGTTATTAGATATAAACAATACTAAAATGTGATGTATACAGATCCATGATACGTGGTATGTTATGCACTTGTTTGAGATGACTGCATAAGGAAGGAATGGTGGAGCCATTCATGACTAAAGTGGCCATTCCAAACTCACAACAATAAAGCCTTTATACCATACCTCACCCTCATGTATTCTTTCTATCTCTTTAAAATATATGCAATATCCGGTCTCGTTGCTATCTAGCAAGATTAACTTTTTGGAGTCTTAGATCTGTTGGTATGATGGGTTGGGGTATAGCTAACAATTGGTATACACAAGGCCCCTCATCCATTGCCCCAAGCCTACACTACAGTCTCTCTAGGTCAGTGGTTCTCAACCTATTTACCGTTGTGGGCCACGTATGCAGCTCTCTATGTGTTATGTGGGCTGCGTCCAAACAATATGTATACTACGTTTATGGCCCTAAGGATGTCACATGGGCTGCATCTGTGTGCTGATCGGGCTGCAAGTGACCCACGGACTATGGGTTGAGAACTACTGCCCTAGGTAGACATATTATATCTATCACAGACATATCACAGACATAGCTGTTCAGATATCCAGTAGTGTTTTAGTAAAAAGTTTATGGTCTGACATTCAAAAGTACTAAGCAGATTAGTGCCCCCAAAATCAGGCATTAATGAAGAATGAAAGGACCTGTCAGTCACCACAGGAAATGCTGTCCCCCAGGAAATTGAAAATGTTATGTTGTGTCACACATGACATACTCCTTCAGATTCAATATTATAGCCTTGTGCTGCAAACTAACAACAATTTGCTTAACTGTCAAAGTGAAAAAAAATTACTATCATAGAAGTGGACAACTACTTATGATTTTTTTAAAGCAGCTTGATTTTGATTTTGATTTCCGATCTTTAGCTTCCTACTCTGTTTCTCATGTTGTCCAAAAGATACAGGCATTCTTTTTGTCACAAGTTTTTCCTGCAAAACATAAAACTAATATAATAATCCAATAAGTACTTGTAAGGATTTACAGCATACAAATGGCAATGATTCCATCCAGCAGAGTTCTCTGAAGCAAACAAATATTTTAAAAAGCACTCTATCCTGTTAGAAGATTTTCAAAAAAGTTCAGAAAAGAGCTTAAAAGAAAAAAGAATGAGATTGCCATAAAGTCTGATGTTGTAAAGAGTAGAAGCAATCTGAAGAAAAAATGTTTCTTTTAACTTGGACTTTTTAGAGAAGAGCTGTCAACTAGAGAAAAATGAGTGGATACTTATAAACTAGTGACAAGTGACAATTTATAACTAAAGATAAGTATCAATTTGTAATTCAAGCAGCAAAATCTAGGGCTGAATTTATATCGGAATTTTGAACCTCTGACATATTCGGTGTTAGCATTTGGAATAATGGCTGAAATCCATTTTTATTTCTAACCCTTTTTTGGTTGCACTTATGAGCTAATCCAAAGGGTTAACATTAAGTTATTACTAAAAGTGTGTTGTTGAACTGGGGCTTCAAAAAGACATGAATTTAAACCATCTGATCACCTGCATTTGCTTATTTTATTCTCCTCTAAATTCATTTTTGCTCATTTGGGGTCTGATCCTGCAAGGTGCCGAGCGACTCCTGGGTCTTTCAACTCTCAGTGACTTCAGCTCAGGACCTCAAAGTGACAAGCCCTTGAATAGGCAGAATGTGAACGCGTCAAGATGAAATGCCCTCGCATCACTTGCTTTTCTTGTCTCACTTCTGAAGCAGTGTCAGATGCCCATGTAGCAGAATTTTAGCTAATTAAATAGACACGGATTAAAGACCATTAACAAAGAATATTTTAAAAGAATGTTAACTACATGCATTACATATTGTCATTATACATGTATTCTTTTTACTGTAGACTGCTAGATCTGTTCCTATGTGCAAGATATCATTTCAATGGCTGTCACTGTGACAGACTGACAATATTCTGTAATATCCTGAATGGACCTCGTGGAATTAAGATAAACATTATAGAATTAAGTTAAAACTTGTTGAATTAGGGTTAATACCTTTTGGATGTACTGTATTAAAATTAAATTGTGTGTGAGTTGTTGTGACATTGTATGTACCTTCTCTAGTAGGGAGGGGGATGTTAATGTACTTTGTCCATTATCAGCCCTTTGAAGCCATACCCTGGAGAGGCGCACATATACTAGTTCAAACTGGATTCTTCAGGGACCAACAGACCCCCCCCCCAAAAAAAGGGGTGGGAGGGTTGGATAAATAACCTGGTTTTGAACTGGATCAGGGCCTTCTTCCTGATCCAGCAAATGGAAAGGCCCTCTGGTCCACTGAGGGCCCCAGTCCTTAGGGTAGAGTTGGAAGGAGTGGGCCTACTGAGGCCCCATAAGACTGGGTGCTTGTTCTGAGCTGGAGCTGTGATGAACTTGAAACCACAAGGAATTGTGTGAAGGACTGCTCCTACCAGAATCCATGTTAGGGTGAATTCTGGTAAGCTTATTAGCATGTGTGTAGGGTCTTTTTTTGTTTAAATAAGTTTTCTCTATAATGCTTTTTACCTTAAGAATATTCAGGCTTGCCAAAGAAGTGCTGTGTGATACCTTATAATGGTATCAATTACACCTGATAACTGTCTCTGAAGAGAAAGCAAGCAGGTGTCCTGGGGTAACTTGTCTGTGCTGGGAATGACACAGAGAAGGCAGGGAACTGTGCAGCCAGGAAACACCCCAGTCAGAAGGGAAAGAGACATGGGTCTCCAGCCAAAAAGGCAACACCTGGAAGCCTGAGAGTTTTTGCCCTTGCTGGACCACTGAGGGGAAATACAGGTGCAGTTGCCCTGAACTGTGAAAATCACCATCTTACTCTCTGACAGGTGTTTGGTGGCTGAGGTGAAATGAGTTGGTGGTTTCCATCTTGTTCCCATTAATATTTTCTCTCATCACATTCACTACCAACAAGCTGGGCACCCCCATGAGCAGTCTCGGAGGAGGTATTGTCAGCATAAAGGAGGACCAGAATACCATACAAGAAGATTTGGATGATCTTGAAAACTGGAATAATAGAAATGGGATGAAATTTAAAGTGCACAGTGCAAGGTCATGCACTTAGGGACTAACAATAAGAAATTTTGCTATAAGCTGGGGATGCATCAGTTGGAAGCAACAGAGGCAGAGAAAGACCTGGTTGATCACAGGATGACTAGAGTAAATAGTAGATTTGAGGACTTCAGTAACTCTGCTAGTGGTTATGGGCCTAATACAGGAGAGAGTGGGTGAAGTTCTGTGGCCTGCAATGTGCAGGAGATCTGATGATTATGATGGTCTCTTCTAGCCTTAAAGTCTATGAGACTGAAGGGACATGTAGAATGAATCCCCCTCACACCCCTGGGGGCTGAGGCACATTGGCAGGTCAGTGGGAGGCAAACAGGTATAGGACATCTGCTTCTATTGCTGGAGGACTTCAGTTGCTAGTGTTGTCAATGTGGCAGTTTTCCTGGATATTAAAAATATCTATGACAGATGCCAGGAGATGTTTGGTTAGGGCCCAATCTGAGGAAATAATGAGCACTTAATAAAGATTCTGAGCACCTTCATTTTATCTTGGCTTCATTGGGTGTTAAGGATGCTCAACACCCCACAAAATTGAGCCCAGAACCTCTTATGCTGGAGTGAAATGCCATTCATTCTGCTTAATAGAGTTGTGCAATTTATAGCTCACCTGTTTCAAAATAGAGTTGTTTGAAATATTTACCCAGGAGAAGAATGTGTAACCTACTCTTTTCTTTTCCTCTAGTAATAAGAGACCAGCACACCCAACATTAACTGCTTATTTCCCTAAATTATAACACCAGTGGCAGAATTCCCAATGCTTTAAGTCAAATCATGCCCTGAGTTTAATGCACATCCATGAAAGTTAATGTCAGATTCAGGCCCAATGTCATATGGAGAGGTCTTTGTTACGATACCTTCTCATTTTAATCTTGTGAAAAGCTGAAATAAGTGTAAATTCAGGGCTAATTAGTCCTACTACATGTTTAATTAAGTAAAATGTAAAAAACTGGCAGAATTTATGGACTATATTTCAATGGAAGCCAAAGAAAGTCTACCTGTTCCAATTCAATTTGAATATATTTAATGTATTTCTATTAATTTTAATAAACTATCAAAGTTCAAAGGAGGTCAACCACTTGAACATTGTATCATTTGCTGTAATTAGGACACAAATATGGGAAGGAATAATGTCTTAGAGCCTGATTCACCTCCCATTTACAGTGATGTAAACCAGAAATGATTCCATTGAACTCAATGGAGCTACCGCAGTGAAAGGCTGGTGTAAAGTTAGAAGAGAATCAGGCCCCATGTTCTTAGAATGTACTAGGGTCTCTGAGGTTTAACAGTGTTATGCAGAGGTCTTTCAGGCTTTGCATATGGGTTTCCTCAGTTTCCTCAAAAAGGATAGTTTCAATTATGTGGCAAATCTTATGCTAATCTGTTTGATTTTTCTAAGCTCTGTACCATATGTCACATCTTAATTACACAGGCTTATTTTTGCAAATAGACCACAGCAATTCTGAAGTCACTAGAATGCTATAGGGAAAACAATATTTGTTATGGTAAAGTCTATTCTTATAAACTGAAGGACAATTTCTGCTTTCTCTATTGAAAACAGTGGCAGGGGCTGGTCCTGAGCACATATATGAGTGGTTGAGTACCCTTGACTTCTGTCGGCTTTACCAGGAGTTAAAGATGGAATGGATTTGTCAATTAAAACAAACAAAAAGCAAATGAATGCCTTGTAGATAAATAGCTGTCCAATGCTTTTAGCCTGTAACCATTATTGTATTGATAACTCTAATTGGGCTCTTTTTTTCCTAAATAAAACATTCTAAAAGCCAACATTTCCCCATTCATATTTTCCATTCAGATACTTCAGTAATATGAATATAGTTTACTACCTAGTGTTAAGAGCATGTTTAAAGAAAACTGTTTTTCTAGAAGTAAATGTTGTGAAGTTAAGTTGTTGACAGTTTAAGACTTATGATCATGTCTTTCAGCTGTGGGTTCTTAGATCAAAAGGCTCCAGTAGCATTATACAGTAGCATTCCCTTTAGAATTTTGTAATAGCTTAAAATGTCATGCAAAAGATTTTGTCATTTATCATTATAATGCAATATAACAAACAGTACCTTATGGGAATGAGGATGGAAAAGCTTTTATATGATTACATCACATGATGATAAATGCTAACAATTTGTGTTCGTTATGAGACCAGCATTCTCTTTGGAATGCTGTTATAAATTTTGCCCTGGCCCTCTTCCTTGACAATAATAGAATACTAGGTTAGAAATCAGCAAGTGAGCTCTGAGAACAATGTGGATAGAGCAAAATTGGAATTTGTGAATGGGCACTTACATCTGATTACTTACATTCCGATTAAAAAGATTACCAATTAATACAATAAAAGGAAACTATAGGAGGGAAAACATGGTACAATTCCTTAAAATGAAGTCACATTGTCCATTTTGTCCTGACCCTCATGTGGGAGAATAGTAGAGCTGGGTGGAAAATAAAGGTTTCCATCCCATGAGGATTTTAAAGATTTCAAGCATTTTGTCCATCCTGAATCAGGCTGAAAAGTTGAAATCTCGAATATTTTCACAAACCAATAATCTGATTTTTTTCTGGATCAGGATCAATCAAATTGTGTTGTTTCAATGATTTCAAAACATTTCATTTTGATTTTGGCTTTTTAATAATTTTGTACATAAATTAACTAAAGTTATTTCAAATTTAAAAACCCAAAACTTCTTGTTTTGAAAATGTTGCAACTTTTGTTTTTTAAACATTTTTCAAATCAGGAGATTTGTCAAAACCAGCTACAAACAGTTTTGGTTTCAATGAATCAGCATTTTCTGAGACAAAAATATTTTGTTGGAAAATTCCCTACCCAGGTCTTTAAAATAGTGAGTTTCAGGGTTAACAATTACCTCATAGTTGTATAGTTTTTAAAAAGACAGTGGTGGTGGTGGGGAGACAGTGGTTATTAACTCCTCCCCACCCCCATGAACCCTCTCCACTCATGGGAACAATGGTGATTTCACAAAGTAACCCAGCTCCTGAAGATGTGAAGCAAGAAGAGCAGCACCATTGTTCCTTGAAGCTAATGGAGGCAAGGTGAAGGGCAGGATCAAACAATCTCACCGCCTACATCTTGTATCGGGGCCTGATCCAAAGTCCCTTGAAGTCTATGTAGTGCTTCCAGTGACTTTGGATCTGGCCCTTAAGGGATGAATATAACAAGCATCATCAACCCTCCACCCCCCTAGAGTTACCTAAGCAGAAAGAGACTCAGCCAGCAGTGAGCTACCCAGCAAGATGGGAAGGAGCAGCTGTGGCCAGAGACACTTGCCTGGCCATAGAGATCATTCCTTGCCCAAATCTTCCCGTTTTTTTTCATATTTTCTTCATTGTCATAATCCATTCAGTATCTCTTTACTGACAGATGTTTTATCGGATCAATTGTCTTTCTGGTACAGCACTGTATTCTAACAATGCTGTCAGCATGCATGTACTATACCCTTAGCAGGGATATCATCTTTTCCTATGGAGATAGATCTGTCTCTGAATAGAAGTGTATTATTATAGAATCTCACAAGCTGTTTCTCACAGGAATACCCTTCAAAGGACTGTGTACACTGGTGGTGGTGGTAATGGTGGGTGAACCCTTATCACAACCAGCTCAGACGCCTGCTGCATTTTAAAAACACAAATGTGCTGCTGACGTTGTTCAAGTTTTGCCAGTATGGTTGTAGTTGGGGAACTTCTGAAGAAGTCCTGAGTGTATCTCTGCTTGCAAACTTACTTTGCACCATTACAGTGTTAGTGTGGATGGAAATTTCAGGTGTTGCAAGCACACGGCAACATCCCATTTACATCCCACAATGCTCTTGCCCAACCTTCAGTGTCCATAATGGGAAGGGGTGCCTGTGTACATTTTTCTACCTGCCCAGAGTATCTTGAGGGGCAAATGTACAGGAAGTCCCTCACCTATAAATAATCACTGTACTACTCAGACAATTGTTGTGTGCTTGGTTGTTAGCATTCACTTCTGTGCCAAAATCCCATGCACACTTTCACCACTTTGCTCTCCTCCAATATATTCTTTGGAGTTATTCGATCACTCTGCCATCTGGCATGAAGACTCTCATTAGTTCCTGGGAAGATAAAGCGAGCCAGGCAGAGGCCAATTCTATGAGGTGGAAAAACTCACTGCGTACCAAATGCTCCCAGAGGCTGGCCATGGTTAACATTAAACATAGTCCCAAGCAGTGATGGGATATAAGGGTTGGAAGATACACTACAATAATGGCCTGGACAACTAGACATCCAGGGCAAGAAAGCATTCTTGCTTCCACTAGGATGGGCTCAAATAGATGCTCAGGTCAAAGGTATCCTTTGAGTCTCCCATGGTTTTGATCTCCAGCTGAGGACATGAAGGGAGTTATTCAGAGATGGAGGAGGGGAAGGGAGTGCCACAAGGATAGAGAGCAAGATCAGGAATTCATAGCCCCAAGCTCCCTGAACCTGTGACGTGCACCCCGCTGCTCACAGTAAAGGAGCCAAGGACTCACTCGGCAGGCAAGGGATCTTACAAACAAGGCATAGTACAATGTTCCTCTTTATTCAAAAGTGTAAACCACTGAACCAGCCTTGTGTATCATGAATCAGGGATGAGGGACAAAAATATGCTGATTTTAAAGATAGGAGGTCATACAAAAGAGTAAGACCTGGAAATTTAGCAGGATACAGCAGTGTCACATAACAGATGCTTTGCCAGGAGCAAACTTAGGGCAGATGGAAATAAATCATTGTATCACAAAAGGTGTGCCATTCAGACTTTGGAGAGAAGCATTGGCTGCTGGGAATTTCTGCTGCTGACAGAACTACTGATGTCACCTTTTAAGATAGTTGGGGCTTTCCCTTCTGGCTCAGCAAAGAAGCTCAAAATACCAGATTACAGTGTATATATAGTGTGGAAAAAATGGTGTCAGATGGAGACACATCCTACTGGTGATGAAAATCTCCTCAGGCAAAGGCCAGGTCTATACTAGGAGCACTTTGCCAGTATAAAAACAACAAGGAGTCTGGTGGCACCTTAAAGACTAACAGATTTATTTGGGCATAAGTTTCGTGAGTAAAAACCTCACTTCTTCGGATGCTGCATCCGAAGAAGTGAGGTTTTTACTCACGAAAGCTTATGCCCAAATAAATCTGTTAGTCTTTAAGGTGCCACCAGACTCCTTGTTGTTTTTGTAGATACAGACTAACACGGCTACCCCCTGATATTTGCCAGTATAGTATCCTGGTAAAATGCTCCTACTATGGACGCAGTTTATACCAGCCAAGCTGTGCTTTCCCTGGCATAGTTTATTTCAGCTCACCTTCCCCCCACCCCCCCGCAAATGCAACGAGCTATATGGACAAAAATGCATTTTTGCTGATATAGCTGCATTTAGGGGCTTTTGCTGGCCCAGCTATGTTGGTCAGAGATCATGTCTTGTCATATTCTTGACCAGCATAACTATGCTGGCAAAAGTCTGCCATGCAGACAGGGCCAAAGTTGGAAGAATCCATGTGTTAAGGATTTGTCTACATACAAAAGTTGTATTGATTTAGCTGTATGGAACAGTTAGGCCTTGTCATATCACTTATAAAATTTCTGCAGGCATAGGCACAGTTTATACAAGCTAAGGGGTCCTTTTGCTGGTACAGTTTATACAAGTTGCCCAAGTGAAATAAGCGACATTGCTAAAAGCACTTTTTTTCTGGTATAACTATGTCTACATTGGAGCTTTTACTATACTGTGTTGGCAAAAACTCAACCCCCTAACTGTTGTAGGTATGCTGGCAAAACTTTTAAGTGTAGACCAGGTCTTAAAGTGGTACAATACCTTTAGTATTGCAGTATAACTATTTCAGTAGACAAACCAACATAGGAATACTGGTACAAAACCTGAGAGTAAATCAGTTCTCAGAGTCAATGCACAACTCTACTATGGTCTGCACGATAGCTGCCTACTGTATGGTTAATACTTGGACAGGTGACCTCTAGAAAAACAAGAGCTGGCAAAAGGCATCAGAGATCTGTGTTAGATTAACTCTTTGCTCAATACTTATTGTTTCAATTACTTTAAAATGGGACCTTCAAGAGCTTTGTGAACTGGATGGAAATGTATTTTTACTTCCACTGTAGTTCAAGTAAATAGCACTGTCTCCTTTGCTGAAATGAAGGGCTGGGGCTGGGAGAGTACGGATTCTCTTTCCAAGTTTGGGATTGGAAGTGAAAGTGAATTTTCCCTACTATAGTCTGGAAGAAAGAAGATAAAGTGAGTGGCCTTAAAGCATTGCAAGTCCTGGTGCAAAGAATCCTGGAATGTGGAGTCATAGATGAGAAAAAAGACTGAATTTGGGGGTTATGGAAGAAAAGGAGTTGAGATCAACTGGAGGATCTGAGATAATCTGTCCAACCATATGTCTTTCATAAAAAAGGAAGATTTGCATAAAAAAACAAAACAGGTTTGGAAGATGACCAACTAGAAAATAAAACAAATAGAAAGAACCACTAGCTGCAGCTTTTATTTTAATGATTTAAAAAAACTTGAAATTCCAAATTGACATCTTACTGCACTTGTGATAGCAGAAGCAATTGCCATGACAAGGTTAGCTCCAGGGGAATGAAAGGATTTCTATAACGAATGGAGATGAAGCTGGAAAAGCATTCTTAAGCTCTTCACTATAAAAAGTGGTCTTTCAGTATTAGGGAATTTCTTTTACTCTGCAACCCATCCTTTTCAGACTATGAGGGGATGGGTTTACAAGGAGCAGTTACAATTAGAGTAGATGTTGTGAATTCTATTAGGAGCCAAATCATTAAACACTTGGTAAATGACAATAGATATTAAACTGATAAGAACAGATACAACTTAGAGAATTTTTCACTTGACCACAGCTTTTACACTCTATTTGAATCTTTCACCTTTGTGTGGACTGAAATTACCTACCTGACACAGACTTTAGCAAGGGGCTACTTATATTATGCTGTAATGTAATTGCTTTAATTTTATGCCAGACTTTTTATTTGTGGACTACGAATAGACCAGGTTTGTCAACATACATATTACTAATGTGGTAAGCGTGCTTGCTCATTTCCACCTCCCAACAGTAGTATATTACTTCTTAATCAAACATTTTATTAATACCCAACATTCTCTGCTACTATCCACCCAACAGACAATGGAGCGTTAAGCTTTTTTTTTTCCAGCACAGCCAATAAGATCTAGCTAAGTGGCATCTCAAACCTTTTCTGTGTTATTACAGGACAATATGTATGAAATATGATATCAGCATTTGTTAACTCTTTCACTGCTGGGCAGGTGACAAGTTGGAACCATTGTTGATGATGTAAAATGTACTTGTTTTATGGTTATCTAATCCTCCCAACCCACAATCTTTTCTGTTTCTGCCACCTCTTGTATCGTGTCATAATCTTAGAGTCTGAGCTCTTTGGGGCAGGGCCTGTCTTTTTCACTTTTTTGTACAGTGTCTAGATCAATGTGACCCTGATCCTTGTTTGCTGCTCTATGTGGTACTCTAATATTAGTATTACCACCACTGATGATGATGGATGGTTATTTTAGTAGAGATATCCAGCTAATGCACTGTCAGAGGGAAGACACTAGCCTTTTAAGAGGAAGTGGGGCCAGTTCTCCTGTGTCCCATCAGCTGACCCAGATTAGGCTTTAAAAGAGGGCACCTGAGGCTGAGGAAAAGGGAGATCCCGTGAGTGAGAGCTAGGAAGCTGCAGGAAGCAGGCCTGCCAGAGTCTCTTGGGAGGGGAGGCAGTGAGAGCCTGAGAAGTAATGGATATTGTAGCCCAGGGTGAGTTGAAGAACCATTTTTGTTTGTTTTGCCAATGTTTGAGAAATAAAATTGCTTAAAAGAAACTGTGGGTGTGGCAGTAGATCCTTTGCAAACTGGGGAGAAGCCCTGCCTTGTTACACGTGGTGGAGAATGCGGGCAGTTGATTGGCCCCTGGAATTGAGGGAAATTGAAGCCTCCAAGCATTGACTGACCACGTGTGGTTCTGTGATCAAGAAAGATGAAGGAGGTGATGCGCCTGTTGTTGATGGTGCTGCTGCAGCAGACACAGCACAACAGCAGCAGATAGCTGTTTTACAGAGGCAGCAGAAACCAACCGAGGCTATGTTTCTGCAACTGATGGAGAGCCTTCAGAAGCAACAAGAGGCATAATTTGCCATTCAACAGCAGTGGCAGGAGATCCACTTCCAGCAACAGGAGTGATTTCAGAAGTTGCTGGGCCATTAGAATCTTCAGCTGACTCCAGCGGTATACAGGCACTGCTTTTGGTTCAAACCATTCCTGTGGGGGGCACAACTATTGGCTCAAAGATTACAGGACCTCATAGCTATGTCCTGAGACTAGTTGGAATAATTCTTGAAGGTCCTTCCCTTGGGAGCCCAGAGCTGGGTAAGGAAGTGGGTGAGGCAGTCAAATGGGCAGAAACCTTCTTTGAGGACAAAGGAGACGAGCAGGCTGAATGACATTGCAGACTAAGAGTGGCCCAATGGGAGAGACCGGAGCAGGTGGAGTTGCAGGGAAGTTCCCAATTGGAGAGGATCCTGAATAGCCCAAAACAGGGGTATGCACAGGATCTACCAGGGCCCCAGGCAGTGCCACAGTCCAGCAGAAGCACTTCTGAGGGCAGCCAGGGAAGTCCCTGGTGTGCTTTAGATGTGGCAAGCGTGGGCATATTAGATGAGAATATCTGAAGATGAAATGTGATTACCTGGGCTGTTATTACAGCCAGGCTTGTGGCCTGGGGACCATTCTGAATGGCACTGTGACTCAGCTGTACATAGTACCAGTCAGGCTAGGAGGAGAGTCATTAGGAGGTCTCATGGACTCAGGTTGTGGGTGCATCTATGTCTGGGAAGATGAGGTGTTGGCAAAGAAGATGGACTAGTGTACATATCGCATATATACATGGTGAGACATGTCTATCCCACAGCAGAGGTTGAGCTGGGTGCTCAGGGTCAAAGAAGTCAGCTACATATCAGAGTAGTCAAGAATCTTCCATGGCCATTGATCCTGTGGGAGAGACTGGTCCTAATGTGGGGAAAAGTAGAGTAACAACTGAAAATGGAGAAGACCATTTGTTGACTGGAAAAAGAGCAGTGAGGGCAGGAAGCTCGAGTAGAGGTGGCAGAGTGCGACTGATAAGAAGTTCTCAGCAACCTTCAGAGCCTACAGGATCAGATAAAAAAGTATTGACAAGAGCTACAGGATATAAGCACCTACTGGCAGAATATTATTGCTCAGTCTATAGGACTGGAACAATAATTAGTATGGTTTAGGGTGGAGGCAGTGAATGGGAAACAGCCTGCTCAATGCTGGGGCAGGAATTGGCCATGCTCCAGATAGAGAAGAGTGCCAGGGAGTGGAAGCTCATGGCAGAGACTGATCAGTGTATAGTGGGGACTCAGGGCTTCAGGCTGATCAGTGTATAGTGTGGACCCACGCAGGGCCTCAGACTGAACAGGATGCTGTGGAGACCCTGACAAAACTTCATAAAGCAGGCTGGGGCCCAAGTAAGAGACCAGGGGTGAAAACAGTGGTCCTTTGTGGTAGGGGAGGAAAGGGGTATCTGTTTTATGGCTTCCTATTGTAAAGCCTGGAGAGCTTCCAGAATGACTGGAGGCCTCAGAGTGTGAGCTACAGATGATCCGGTAAGTAAAAGAGCAGCTGGCTGAGGAACATCAGGCCATTCAGGAAGAGTGAGGTCACCTGAACCTGATGGTCAATGAGCTTAAGGGAAAATTAGAGCCTTTGCATGCAGAAACCTTAAAGCCCTGGAGAAGTTGAGGCTATACAGACAGTACCTTTGGGGATGGGGTAAGGTGTATATGGATGGCAAGGCTTGTCTTAGTGGTGGGCAAGGCTTTATGGGGGAAAGAATGTCTGAAGATGACACTAACCCTGTAAGAGGGAGCAGAGCCAGTGCTTCTGTGCCACATCAGATGACCCAGATTAAATTTTTAAAAGAGGGAACCTGGACCAGGGGAAAAGGGAGACCTTGTGAGTCAGAGCTAAGAAGCAGGAGCAGCAGGACTACCTGAGTCCTCTAGGAAAGGAGGCAATGAAAGCCTAAGAAGTTAATGGGATTGTAACCCAGGGTGAGTTGAAGAACCGTTTGTGTTTGTTTTGCCTATGTCTGAGAAATAAAACTGCCTAAAAGAGAGATGCTATGGCAGTGGATCCTTTTCAAGCTGGGGAGAAGCCCTGCCTTGTCAAAGCCCTTGTTCCACAATCCTTAACTGTCTCCTCAGGCTTCTCCAGGTGCCAAACCTCTGACTTGAGCCTAACCAGCTGTTAAAAGCTCCAGTTCCATTGTTAGATGAGCTTGAGTAGAGTACCACCGCAGCCCTCTCCACTCCCCAGCAATCTAATCTCTTCCCGAAGGCTCCAGAAAAATGGCAAGGCAGAGAAATAGAGAACCAACAGTGACGAATCCCCGCAGGTAATGCTGCTGTTTGAAGACAAAGTTTGGCAGCTACTTTTTACTTCTTACTCTGAGGTCACTGATGTCTGTGGTTTAATTTAAGCCATTAGAAAAAATAGTCAGTCTTGCCTGGGCTTAAAACACTGCAGAATAGGCCACCTTTGAGGTTGAACTCTATAAAGTGTTCTCATTATTTTTGATTAATCCTGACTCTTCGTGATGCTGAACAGTTACTTTTCGTCCTCGTTACAAGGTATTGGTGAGGCTCTAAATTTGAGATGTATGACTTCTTGGCTCTCTCTTTTCTTGTAAAAGAAAAAGGTGCAATAAAATTGGACTTTCCTGTGCTTGTTTTTAAAAGTATGCGTGGGAGTGGGGGAGGGAGGGAGGAAGCTTTGGAACTATATCAATATTTCCAGGGTTCTGAGAGAGACCTTTGACGCACAGTAAAAAAAAAAAAAACACCTTGCACTTCCCAATTCTCTCAAAGCAGTTAATTAAAGGTTTTCCCCCCCTGTGTTTATCTCTGTGAAAACCCAGGGCTGCCCTAAATTACCCACCTATTATAATTGAGGTGGTAACCTTGTCAGCGTTTGAGAGTCCCGTTTGTTCAGGTTGATGAAATTCTTCATGCAAGCTGAGATCACTCCTGCATAATTATTAAAATTATTCTTGTAGCTGCTTTAAGTACATTACCACAAAAAGCTTGACAACTTTCTTGACACCTTAAGGACTTTTTCTCTTTTCCTTAAATAAAATTCTCTTGTCTTCACTTACCTACCTTCACATCTATTCTTTAATCTTTGCTAGTGAACTGATTCACTGAATATTCTTGATATTATAAAAACATGCATATAGCACAATTAATGTACCCAACACTTTACAATGTCTGCAATTTACAATCTCAGCTTCTAGGTTTCATACCTAGAACTCTTTTCAAAAAATTCCCAAAGGGTATAGTTCATTCAATTAAAGCTTTTCAGCATTATTATTGTATATTATTAGTATTATGGTAGCATCTACCATGTACGAGGTGCTGACTACTCATACAGGAATAATCAGTTCTTTCCCTGAAAATCTTACAGTTGAAGAAGAAATACAAATGTGGTAATGATCATTGAATCATAGCATTGTAGGGGACTTTGAGAGATCATCTAATCAAGTCCCCTGCACTCATAGCAGAACTAAGTATTATCTAGACCATTCTTAACAGGTGTTTGTCTAACCCGCTTTTAAAAATCTCCAGCGATGGAGATTCCACAACCACCCTAGGCAATTTATGCCAGTGCTTAACTACCTTGACAGGAAGTTTTTCCTAATGTCCAACCTAAACCTCCCTTGCTGCAATTTAAGCCCATTGCTTTCTTGTCCTATCCTCTGAGGTTCAGAAAAACAATTTTTCTTTCTCCTCCTTGTAATAACCTTTTACATACTTGAAAACTGTTATCATGTCCCCTTTCAGTCTTCTCTTTTCCAGACTAAACAAACCCAATTTTTTCAATCTTCCCTCATAGGTCATGGTTTCTAGACCTTTACTCATTTTTGTTGCTCTTCTCTGGACTCTCTCCAATTTGTCCACATTCTTCCTGAAATGTGGCACCCAGCACTGGACACAAAACTCCAGTTGAGGCCTAATCAGAGCAGAGTAGAGTGGAAAAATTACTTCTCGTGTCTTGCTTACAACACTCCTGCTAATATATCCCAGAATGATGTTTGCTTTTTTTGCAACAGCATTACACTATTGACTCATATTTAGATTGTGGTCTACTATGATCCCCAGATCCCTTTCCACAGTACTCCTTCCTAGGCAGTCATTTCCCATTTTGTATGTGTGCAAATGATTGCTCCTTCCTCAATGGAGTACTTTGCATTTGTCCTTATTGAATTTCATGCTGTTTACTTCAGACCATTTCTGCAGTTTGTCCAGATCATTTTGAATTTTAATTCTATCCTCCAAAGCACTTGCAACCCCTCTCAGCTTGGTATTGTCTGCAAACTTTATAAGTGTATTCTATATGCCATTATCTAAATCATTGATGAAGATATTGAACAGAACCAGACCCAGAACTGATCCCCGAGGGACCCCACTCATTATGCCCTTCCAGCATGACTGTGAACCTCTGATAACTACTCTCTAGGAATGATTTTCCAACTAGTTTTACACCCTCCTATAGTAGCTCCATCTAGGTTGCATTTCCCTAGTTTCTTTATGAGAAGGTCATGCGAGACAGTATCAAAAGCTTTACTAAAGTCAAGATATACCACATCTACCACTTCCCCCCAATCCACAAGGCTTGTTACCCTGTCAAAGAAAGCTATCAGGTTGGTTTGACAGGATTTGTTCTTGACAAATCCATGCTGACTGTTACTTATCACCTTATCTTCTAGATGTTTGCAACCTATTGCTTAATTATTTGCTCCATTATCTTTCTGGGTACAGAAGTTAAGCTGACTGGTCTGTAATTCCCTGGGTTGTCCTTATTTCCCTTTTTATAGATGGGCATTATATTTGCCCTTTTCCAGTCTTCTGGAATCTCTCCCATCTTCCATGACTTTACAAAGATAATAGCTAATGGATCAGATCTCTCCTCAGTCAGGTCCTTGAGTATTCTAGGATGCATTTCATCAGTCCCTGGTGACTTGAAGACATCTAATTTGTCCAAGTAATTTTTAACTTGTTCTTTCTCTATTTTAGCCTCTTCTGATCCTACCTCATTTTCACTGGCATTCACTATGTTAGATGTCCAATCGTCACCAATCTTCTTGGTGAAAACCGAAAGAAAGAAGTCATTAAGCACCTCTGCCATTTCCACATTTTCTGTTATTATTCAACCTCCCCCCCCCCGCCCCTTGCATTGAGTAACAGGCTTACCCTGTCCTTGGTCTTCGTCTTGCTTCTAATATATTTGAAGAATGTTTTCTTGTTACTCTTATGTCTCTGGCTAGTTTGATCTTGTTTTGAGCCTTGGCCTTTCTAATTTTGTCCCTATATAACTGTGTTATTTGTTTATAGTCATCCTTTGTAATTTGACCTAAATTCCCCTTTTTGTAGGACTCTTTTCTGATTTTTAGATGATTGAAGATCTCCTGGTTAAGCCAGCGTGGTCTCTTGCCATACTTCCTATCTTTCCTACGGAGTGGGATAGTTTCCTCTTGTGTCCTTAATAATGTCTCTTTGAAAAACTGCCATGGATGATTGTGTATAGCTGCACACCCAAAATTGCCATCAGAGTTGTGATCATTGCTACTGATAGGTTACTAATAGTTTACACACCTAGTCTGTGTCAAAAGATCCTACTCACTTTGTTATTCCCTCTCTCACTGTGTTTGTTTAATCCATTTACATCTTGTCTTTTAGACTGTATCTTCTGTAACTGACATTGACTATATGTTTGTATAGTGCCCAGTGCAATAGTGTCCTGACCTCTCTGAGGCCTCAAGGCTGTACTACAATTAGGAATAATAAAGTGGAAGAGCCTGAGAATGAAACTGACTAGAAATTATCAGTAAAATGAAAGTGACTACTCTATTTTCATTGTGCAAGCAGGGAGCAATGCAAGAAGTAAATATCAGAGACAGGGAAAAGTAAATTAGATTTTTTAAAATGATTTCAATTTTAATAATCTGTTTACAACACTGGCAAAGAAATTTGTTAGAAAATATGCTATTCAATCTGACAGTGTTCCTTTAAGTATTCTTCTTATACTTTCTGGAGCTGCCAGTAGTCTGAGTCAATGCAGTTTTGAAATGATATGGCCAGAAAAATTTGTCACTTGCCAATTCTTTATAAGGAGTATTGCCCCCCGAAAAGAAAACTGAACAAGAGAGAAATACCAGCTGAAAATCCTGAAAACTCCTAAAGATGAGAGACAAAAACCCAACAAAAATTTGATGTTCAGTTGTCTTATGTTTTGATTTTGTTTAAACAGATTACATCTTACCTTGGGAAAGCCTGACAAAAATAATTTGAGGATTTTCTTTGGAACCTGTCTTCTCAGGTGACTTGCCATCCCTGGGAAGATAATGCCATTAATAGAAGCATTCTATAATGGAATGGAAAGCTGTTAAAGTCAATGGCAGACAAACAATGCCTGGTTTCCTGTTTCCATGGGACTTTAGCTAGGCTAGTTCTGTCACCATTGTTGTTTAATATCAGCGTTGATTGGTTGATGGATAAGCTTGAGGAGGCAGCTGCTGGAGGTGTTGAGCTGAACACCATTCTGCTTGGAGATCTTGCACATGCCAATAACATTGTCTTGTTGGCTCCGTCCATTGATTCACTGCAGCTGAATGGCCAATCTGGTGAGGCAAGAAGCAGTGTGCATTGGCATTAATCCAGATAAAATGAAGTCCTCCACCGTTACCATCAAGCAGCAGATTACAAATAGCTCAGTATTAACCTGTCTGGATGGGACATTGAGCAGGTGTTAACTGTCAAAGACCTGGGATGCATCACAGACAGTGCTGGAGAAAGTGAATGTGGACACTGGTACAGCAGCACCTGCTGCTGTTTCAGGCCCTTCAGTGGCTTCTGTGGGGATGTTGTGACATCAAGCTTGCTATGAAGCTGCAGATGTATAGGACCATGGTTATATCAACTTCATTATACAACAGTGAGACTTGAGCCTTGATGAAGGCTGAAGAGCAGCAGATTGATGTTTTCAACTCTTATCATTTTCATCAGCTGCTCCCTATTAAGTGGTAGGACTTAAGATCGCCAGAGAAGATATTTAGAGCTGAACCCAGCAAATGTCTACATCAGCACTGGTTTGGCAGCTTTCTTGGAATGAACGTTATTAGGATGGAAGACCAATGAATTACAAAGCTTGTTTACCAAGAAATGCCACTAAATGGCCAGCGATCATGTGGTGCGATAAAATTGTCAGTGATAAAGTGAATATCCAGCCAGACCACCTTAAGAACCTAGCTAGAAATAGATCTAGGTGGTGCTTGAAGTGCAAAGAGACTATGTCCCTTTGGGATTTTCCATGATGATAATTTGGAATTTCAGAGGGGCTTAGCCACAAGTGTTAGAATCTTGGCATCAGATTTGAGTTCAGTACAGAACAAATATGATCTACATTAGAAAAATCAGGGCTGCTCTAAACTATATCTCAGCAGCAATGGTCCCAAAGGGTTGTCTGCCAGCTGGGGACTTCACAGCACCCAGAGATTCATCTGACACAAGGACAATCCCCAACTGTTTAAACCCCTTTGTGCACTGAAGAAGTATAAAGGTGATGTAGTGAGGTTTATGAGTGAGCCTCTTGAGTTATTTCCACCATGTTTATATTAACTCTGGAAGATGAAGCTACCTTATTTCTGACCTCAACTTACTTTATAAAAGTTTTCCAGTTTTGTATTCAAGAACAGAATTTTTATTTATTAGTGACAGAAACAGATCATTCCCTGTTTACCCCCACTTTTCTTTAATTCTCGTCTCTCTTCTGGATTTGTATATCTCCCACCTATACATTGGTACACCCACCCAGACACAGACTCTTCAGACAGGTTGAAGAACATTAGTTGGGGGCCAGATTCTGACACCTTTATTCATGCAGAATGGTAATTTGGTGGGCCAACTGCAGTTAAGTGGGACTACTTACCAGGAGAGGGGGAAGGGTAGCAGAACTTGGCCATTAATGTACAGCTTCATAGGAAGGATAGCATTTCTGACATTTTCCTTTCTAAATTATGTGACAATTGACTTTCAACAAAGCCTTAATCCCCCCAGAGTGCTACTGCTATTTGTAATCTATCTCACTTTCTCTCTCTTTTTAAGCTCATTTGGCCTTTTGATATGTTCTGATAGCTTTGTTCTCTTAAAACTGCTACAGATGTTTTACAGCAGGCTTTCAGTCATATTGTACAGGTTGACATCTTCTTTTCTCTAATTTTTGCAATAACTAGACAATACAGCTGTCAGAGTAAATCAGTTACTAGAGAGACCTCTTTGGTGTGTATATATATTAACAAAACACTTCCAGGCTTATTAACTCCTAAACACCTGACAATCCCTTACACAAAATCCACCAAATCCACCACAAGAATATGTGATAACTCAGGGAGTATGGGAGCCCAGCAGTAAAGAACTACATGTAGTCAGATTGCAGGACTGTTTGTGTGAGGGAGAATGCCGAGGAGTGTGAAAAAAACTGAATATGTAGGGAAACATTAGGCGGGAGGAGGAGAAACCAAAAACAAACTGAACCAAAGCCTCACCCATCACCAGTAGTTTAGTTTGGCTGGGGAGCATGTATAACGCCCCATGTGTCTACATCTCTTTTCTGTTGGATTTTTAAAAATATTTTTGACAAATAAACAGACTTTACCCTTTGAGCAATATTATTGGGAGATTAAGGTGCCATCGTGTAAATGTGTATATAACCCTTCCCCAATACATATTAAAAAACAACCACTATTCTGAAGAATTTATAATCTACATTGATAAGACAGATAATGGATGGGAGAAAGTGGACAACATACAAGCAGAAAATTGGGAAGTGAGGCACAGGATGAAGTATCTTGTCCAAGGTCACACAGGAAGCCTGTGGCAGAGACAGAATGCCTGACTCCCATTCCAGTGCCTTAGCAAGAGCTATACTTCCGGATTCCTAAACTTTTTCATTTTAAATCTTCCCTTTCAGGGCTGTAACTTTCTCAATCTTTCATCTTTCCTGATGCAATTTTCCACCCTATGTCTGAAAGTTTGTTTGTTTAAAGCTTGAGCAAAACCAGTTCCTCTTAAGTGTGCAAACAATACCTTTTTCCCTATTTTTTTTAATGTGGCAACCTTTCCCCCCGAAATAGGTCTAGCACTTAAATACCTTGGGTTTGAATGTGGAAACTTGGCAAGGAGATAGTCCTTAGGGAAGAGAGATGCTGCGGTTTTGATTTGGCTACATTAGGAGGGCGTGAAAATTGTAGTTGGAGCACGTACAATAATGTTTAGAAACACTGAAAGTGCTTTTTAATAATGATCTCTCAGAAGTCTGATGGTAAGAGAGCTGCAATGCCACATGCGTTTTGTGCATATTATAAAATAATCCTGGAGATGTGCAGACTTAGTACTGCATCCTACAGTACCTGCACAGTCAGTGAAGCCAGGTTGCTTGCTGCATAATGGTTGCTGTTCCTTGAAGCTTTCCAGGATAATTTTAATGGACCTGATCCAAAGGCCACTGAAGTCAATGTGAGTCTTTCCATGAACTTCAGCAGGATTTGGATCAAGCCCAGTGTGCCTAGTTAACTACACACACTATGAGTGCATAGTAACTAGTGCTGCTAAGCAGATGAGCTTCTGTGCTTGAAGGTAATTGAAGCCTTTTTCATGTGATATAGCTTAATTCCTATATAGATATGAACTGTGGTAATGCAGTGTGGCAATCCCAGATGTGTGGAGCACGGTGGCCAGATCTGGAGAGCAGTCTTCTGGCCACTCACAGATGGCAGTGAGTGTTTTTTCTGCCATCTGTGTTTGGGTGACCAATAGCACTGATGAATCCAAGAATGGTCTAATTATTACGTAATCCTGCCTTGAGTGCAGGGGACTGGACTAGATGTCCTGAGGTCCCTTCTAGTTCTACAGTTCCATGATTCTATGCACAAGTTCTTGCTTCCTCCATTTAAAGTTTTCCAGGTGAAGCAGTGGGAGCCTGCACCACTGACAGCTTTAGGCCAGCTTCACTTTTCATGGCTTTGGAGCCATCCAACCACTAAACACTGAATGTAACTTTTGGATTTCCTGGGAAATTTATACAAAAACTGTATTAAGAAAACATTCAGTATGCAAAGTTAAGCACTCAAAAGTCAGGAAATGCCCAAAATAAGCCCGCCTGCTCCCCATTGGGTGTATGCATTACAACCAATACGGTGTTTAATGACATAACCCCGGGGAGCTATTTCTGCTGGACCCCAGCTGCATATAGTCTGGTGCCACTGATTTACAGCATCTCGTGTGCAGTAGATTCTAAACTTAGCTGTGTCTACACTAGCGAGCTTACAGTGGCACAGCTGTACCGATGCAGCTGCGCCGCTGCAAAAGGCCTCCCAGGCAAGTGTCTGTATTTGAACCTGATTTAAAAATCTTACGGGCAATTTCTGTAACTTAAAAAAACCCCACATACGCAAATAGCATGCTGCAACTTTTAAAACTCTTCCTCTGGTTGCGGACCTGATTAAGACAGTGAGCTTGAAACAATCAGCAGATATGAATGATCAAATTCTGAAGGCACTTGGAGTGAAATCCTGATCTCAATAGCAAAACTCCCACTGACTTTAGTAGGGCTGGGGTTTCAGCCTTGGAGTTATACATATGTTATTCAAGGATAGAATTTGGCCTGTGGTCAGGAAGAATTAAAAATACTTTTTTTTTGGATATCCTCTGCGTCCACAAGGAAATTGCCTTTCAGTGAGTTCCTTCTTTCTCTCTATTAATATTGCATGATTTTATTTGTTGTACTTTGTACAGACTGAGAGAGCTTGTTATATGAAATATTTTACACATCCTTCTCTTTCCCCCCTGCTGTTAGTGCTTCTTGTATTGCCTCACCAAAATATTCAAATTAGTTAAATATTTCATGTTGTGTGACCTAACTGTACATTGGAATATATGTAGATGTTCTTGGGAAATGGATTTATTATTACTTTTAGTATCACAAATTATTCATGCAGTACAAACAACAGAAACTGACGGAGAGCATAATCTGTGATAAAAGCACTCTTCTGTTTTTTAACATTTTCCTGTGTACTTTGACTTGACAGATCATCAGATGTTTAGTGCATTACTTATTAAACATTCTTAGCATAATTTTGAAATATTCAGTGAACACTGTGCCTATAAAAGGCACTGATGACTGAAGAGATGATGGCACTGATGACTGAGGCATGTTACGTAATTTTCTTTAGAGTATTCTGACATGTTATTTGTGACCCGAAAGAACTATTTTCTCCCTACTTGTATTACTCATTCTATCCTTCTGGGGCCTGTTAATGCTCAACTGTGTTTAAAAATGTAATCTGATATTTTATGAGCTGTTGTGCACTGCTTTACTGTAAAAATTGTGATGATTGCAGTTCATTTAAAGAGCTGCACTGGTTGACATATTAAAATTGGAGCTGAGGAAATGCAAGTTCCAGTTTACATTTCCAGAAAAGCTGAGACATAATTTTGCAGAGCCAAAAATCAGAAGTAATTTAGACAGTGGATGTGGAACTATGCTCCTCAGATGAGAATTTCTGATTTCTCAGTCTGCTCATTGTTCAGCTTGTCATTGTCGGTCGGTATAACAGCAAGCACTCACCCCTGGAGCACCCCCTGGTGGCCCCGTGTGGAACCACAGTTACATCCCTGCCTCAGTTTCCCCTAGCGGGCTTTCAGTAAGTCCAATGAGGCTTGTATACACTGAATAATGCTTCTTCAGGAGTGTAGTATATTTAATCAACCACCACCCATAGTACATAAACAATCCTTCTCTTTCTGCTGTAAGTCCCCAGGCTTCTCTACTGCCAGGACCTCCGCAGTCTCTTCCCTGCTGATTCACCCATTCCTCTCTGTCTTTGTAGTCTCTTTCCTGTGCAGCTTCCTTTCTTTGTGTTCTGGTCCCTCCCTGAGCCTTCATTAAGTAGGGCCCAAGTGTTCCTTAAATAATTAACTACTTAGCTAGCTACCTGGGATCAGGGTTGGCTCATTCTCCATGGTGGAGCCTGTCACAGAGAGGTTGGGTCTCTGACCCCTCAGAGGCCTAGCTCCTGTAACAACTGGCTTTTTGTTCTGGAATGTTAAAATAACTGGTTTCCGAAAACAAGATCTCCCTAACTCCATTTAATCTATAGGGTGACCAGTCGTCCCGATAAAATCGGGACCGTCCTGATTTTGAGCTGTTTGTCCCGCGTCCCGACCGATCTCTGGTCGGGACGCAATTTTTGTCCCGATATTTTGCGTCGCCAGGATCACTCGGCTTTTCTTTTTTTTTTTGCTTGGCCAGCAGCACTTGGCTTTTTTTTTTTTCTGCTTGGCCGGCCAGCAGCACTCGGCTTTTTATTTTTTTCTCGGCCAGCTGGCAGCACTCAGTTCCCCCCCTCCCCAGTGTCCCGATATTTTCTTCATCTCATCTGGTCACCCTATTTAATCTAGTCCAATATTCTTAATCTTTTTGTGCTACTTGGAGATTGGCCCAAACCAAATCCTCCAAACCATACCCATCTTTGTCGGGAAGCTTAGATCCAAACTTCACAGCTGGCCCCTGTCGCTGATGGGCTGGACCAAAACTCCAGATCCCAATATCGCCAATTTTGGAGAAATAGCTAAACTTTGCAATTTAGGCTTATTTGTAATGCTAATATGATCTATTAGTTGTAACATAGCATAACACTCCACCTGCCCCAGCACAAATGTTTGACATGAGACTTTAACGTGGGTGATGATAACGAGTTCATTTCTTTAGTATCTTGGAAGGTGTTTATAACCTCAGTTTCAAAATGTTACTAATATATAGCATTGAACAGCAAAATAATGTTTGTATGGAATGAAGGGAAAGTTTGGTCTAAAATGGGTGATGTGCCTAGGAATGAGGCCCAGTTGGGAGATACGTGTGTCAGAGCTGCTTGCATAGTCACATTGTGTTAAGTTCTATCACGGAACATCATTCCTTGTGTCTAATGCAACCAGACATAATGTGCTGCAACCTGGGAAATTCAGAACTCCTGATTTTGGAGGACCAGTTGTTCTACTTAACTCTTAGTATGACCAGAATGAGAGTTATCCCTTTTTATCTGGGAGATTCCTATCATCAGAGATCATTTAAATTATGTTTAACTGTTCAGCACATCTCTAATACAAAATGAGAGTATTCAGAATACAAAATAAACAAACTCAGTGAGTGCTCAGGAGGCAGTTGTGGCCTTTAGTTTCAGGGAGAAAATACTTTGCTTTCTTTCCCACCCCTCTGTTGAGCAGGAGCAAAAGTGACTTTAAAATTGGGGGAATCTTATGCCTGCAATCCTTCACAACTGGGTACCCCTCTGCTGCCCATCTCAATATCCATCACCACAACCACAATGACAAACAAGCGCATTATATTGATGGTTCAGCTGAACTGATCAGCTTCGAAGTAGTACATGTTGCAGTAGCACCATTAAGTACCCACTTTTGAAAATTTTGGCCAGTAGCATATTATTGTATTGTAGTGTATTGTAACACAGATGTTGGAATGTGACTAGAAACCAAAGTAAATGATCAGTTATACAGTAGAACCTCAGAGTTATGAACAGCAGAGTTACCAACTGACCAGTCAACCACACACCTCATTTGGAACCGGAAGTACACAATCAGGCAGCAGCAGAAAAAATCCTGAACAAATACAGTACAGTACTGTGTTAAACATCAACTACTAAAAAACTAAAGGGAAAGCAACATTTTTATTCTGCAGAGTAAAGTTTCAAATCTTTGGGAAGTCAACTTTCAGTTATAAACTTTTGAAAGAACAACCATAACGTTTTGTTCAGAGTTACGAACATTTCAGAGTTATGGACAACCTCCATTCCTGAGGTGTTTGTAACTCTGAGGTTCTACTGTAAATACGATATTCAGACATGTAACAAAAAATATGATAAAATAAAACAGAAGTGATTAGAACACTTTGTGTAGTTTGATATATTCATCAATATGGACAGCTATTAAAATCTCTCTCTATTTTTCACATTATCATGAAGAAAGACAGAAAATAATAACAATAATAAATCGATACATGAAGCTGAAATAGCTGAATAGTTTACAGTGAAGTTGAATTAATTGTCAGATAGTTACCACGATATATGATGTGGCCTTTTGTAGTTATTCAAATAAATGAACTTCTTTCTCCACTGTAACAACTTCTGGAAAACTATCATATAGTACTAAGTAAGTAATAGCAAGGTGGGGGTGTAGAGAGTATTGTAATTTAAATTGAAATTCCTGTATTCCTTTTAGTTCAGGTGAAAATACTGATGGCATTTTATTAAGGTGGCTCCTAACCTAATGAGTAGTCTATAGGCTAATCAGTCTGTATGTCTATTTTAGGTATTGGTACATTGCCTATCACAGTAGCATCTAAGTGCCAAACACAGCAATTAAGATTCATACAGAGATTCTGGTCTGATCTAGGATTCACTAACAGCCATTGGACCTGTCAGAGAAGATTGATGGTGGGGTTTCAAAGACCCCAGAATACCCTGAGCACTACACAAAGAAAAGACTGACATCTTTCATCTGAGGGAAGGGAAATATATTACATATCATTAATTTATTTCATATAGATGCTTTAACCCACAGGCATTCTAGGTCTATCCTGAGTGCTGTTATTAGAAGGCATCTGCAAGTATCAAACAGAAGGGTTTATCAGATAATGAGAGTACTGTACATTTCAATCCACATGCTTTATTCCTGATTACGTTTTCTCATCTCAGTAAAATTGGTTGCTTCATTGTCTTTGTTATTAAAATGCTTTGCTGTGTCCTTGGAGTGGTATCCAGTTGAGAACCATTGGTAGTGGTCAGTGTGCTAGTGCCCAGCTGGCCCAGACCCAGAGAATATTAGTAATCTGAATATACTTTAAATAAAATCTCTAAAATAAAAATCACCCACACGATACAGCAGAAAGTGGCAAATACACTTCGCTCCTATCTCACAGAAATACAGAAATAAATGACTCTACTGCTTATACATTTGATCAAAAGCAAATGAAAACTGGTCATGGGAAAAGTGGCTGATTAACGCTATCTTCATATTTAAAATGCACCCAAATTTTCTATGTAACCACATAACAGTGGAGGTGGTGACATCTGAAAGTGGGTTGGCAAAAGTGACATATTGGTTTCCTAAGAGGAAATTTACAACATTGGAAAAAGTGTCTATTGTATCTGACTAAAACATAGTAAAAAGAAGGCCTCTCTGAGCGCAATTCTATGCTAATACATTCTATTGCCTAGAGGAGCATTGAATCAAGGCTGTCAGCCCATCAAAAATAACATCACTTTTGATTCACCTGCTTGAGATTTTCACAGGAGAGAAGAGATGCAAGGTGTAGGATGCCAAAGCTACTAACAAAAACATTGCTTATTACCCTTACATAGTTTTGTTCTTTGAACCTATCCTGTTTCTTCCGTCTTATTTTCTTCTTCTTTTTCCTCCAATTGTTCTAATTTTCCTCCAAGCCTTTGATTTATAATCTTTATTGAAATGAGTATACAAGGAATATCTTACAGCCTCCTGTCACACCTAGCAGGGCTTTCAGTTAGGCAACATAGAATGAGACAATGAAATGAATAATCTATTTTATACCATTGCATCTAATTAAAGATGCAGCTTTCTTTGAAAACATCTTGATCAAAGTTCTTAACTGATGGCATGCTTAGCTCCATTCATTTAATGTCAGGGTCTTCACGATTTCAAATTGTTGCCTGATAGATAAAAAAACAACAAAAATTACACACATGTGTACACACACACACACACACACACACACACACACACACACACACAAAGAATATGTTGAAATTTCTGCTTCATCATTCGTGTAATTTCATCATTAGGGGAGATATTCAAGAGAGCCATAATATTTATCCTTTTTCTATTATCCAAGTACTTAATATTGTCAAAATGCTGCAATGACAATAGAACTGCACATTTGTACCTGAAAGCCCTCTTTGGTCTACAGAACTTTTATATGTGTGATGATACACAGGATAGAAAAAACCTAAATTGATTGAGCAGGACATGTAGGTAAATGAGGACGGATACAGGGATGGATTTGAGCAGTAGGCTGTAGCTTTATTAACTTGACACTGGGGAAGGGTGCTCTCTGCCCAGCTTTCATGTACCAGGCATTCATGTGGCCCAGTGTGGGAGACTACAGGGCTCCTACCATATCATAGAATCATAGGACTGGAAGGGATCTTGAGAGGTCATCTAGTCCAGTCCCCTGCACTCATGGCAGGACTAAGTATTATCTAGACTATCCCTGACAGTGTTTGTCTAACCTGCTCTGAAAAAATCTCCAATGATGGAGATTCCACAGCATCCCTAGGCAATTTATTGCAGTGCTTAACTATCATGACAGTTAGGAAGTTTTTCCTAATGTCCAACCTAAACCTCCCTTGCTGCAATTTCAGCCCATTGCTTCTTGTTCTATCCTCAGAGGTTAAGAAGAACATTTTTTTCTCCCTCTTCCTTGTAACAACCATTTATGTACTTGAAAACTGTTATCATGTCCCCTCTTAGTCTTCTCTTTTCCAGACTAAACAAACCCATTTTTTTCAGTCGACCCTTGTAGGTCATATTTTCTAGACCTTTAATCATTTTTGTTGCTCTTCTTTGTCCACATCTTTCCTGAAATGTGGCCCCAGAACTGGACACAATACTCCAGTTGAGGCCTAATCAGGGTAACATATAACCCATAACTCCCTCTCTCCCTGTGAAGTGGGGACAGAGGATACCAGTAGAGGGACTTAAGACTGCAAAGACCTCTGATCTTCCCACAGGTCCAAGGTCTATCAGAGAAATGCCATGTCTTATTTCTGGCCCTTTTAGCCTTTTATTCACTCTGGATACCAGTTGCAAGTTGTGATGAACTAAACATTCATACAAATTACTATTATTAATTTTAAGTCCTACTGAACTGACCTGTGCCTCCATGATGCTTTGAGGGAGGTGGAAAAAACCCACCCCAGGCCTCTGTGAATTTGGCCTCAACAGGAAAAATTCCTTCCTGACCTCCCTTACCCCAAACAAGCAATTACTTGAACCTGCAGCATCCTAAAAATCACTGCCCCTAAATTACAATTAGAAGAAGGGAGGAGGAGGCAGCTAAACTGTAGCCAGAAGATCCCCCCCAAACCCTGGCAAGAATTAAAATTAGTGAGGGGGCAGAGGAGCAAGGAGCCAATCAGCTCCCTCTGTCCCTCTGGATGGCTAATGAGAGGCAGAATGCCCATGGAATGGGAGGGCCACCCCAGCATTCCTCCAGCATGTGTTCCCTCCATCCTTTTATCTGTGAATCTGTTTCCTCCTTGCTGGTCTTGTCATTTTCCACCCGTTGATTCACGTTTTCTGAAAAATCAGCAAAAAATCAGTGATTCCGGGATGAGTTTGCAGGGCTGGCAGTTGGGAAAAAAACATTTTTTTTTTAAACTTATATCCTGAGCACATTTAATATGGAAATCATTGAGAGGCAATAAACATGGTGCCTCTTGGAGGCTATTTACAGAGTCTCTTTTTAGCAGAGAAGCACACCTTGGGCCTGATTCAAAGCTCATTGAATTTCATTACAAGATTAATTTAAATTAATCTTTTAATTAAAAGATTCCCATTGACTTCAGTGGGCTTTGCATCAGACCGATAAAGTAGAAGTACAGTACGTTAACGGCTTGTCCAGAAGTGCCCCACTGTCTGGGACAACTCCAGCTTCAGGAGACAAAGGGAAAACAGCAGTGCTGGAACCACAGATAAAAAGTTGACATGGGGAGGAGCTAGGAATGAAAAAGCATTAGTCCTACAGCTGTTCTGAAGGGGGTATCAACAGGACAGGAAAAGGTTAGGGGGGGGGGCACATATTTTTCATCATTTCCTTGTCCTGCCAGTGGTGCCACCTAAGGGAAGCAATTCAGTATGTGATTTTCCTCTGTCAGCCCTGCACACCTCCCTCCTACCCCAGCACATGCCAGCTTATGTCCCACAAATCATAGGGCCAGCCCTTTTGCTGAAAACTAAAAGGCAATTAAAGTGAGTGCAGGACTGCTTCTTTATCAGTCCCTAGGAGAGCCTGGAAATGGCAAGCTGGAGGAAAAAATACATCACATCCAAATGGGATCTCATTATGTACAATTGAAATAAAAATGCTAATGTGTTTACAGTGTGAAGAGATGATCCATGAAGTACTCTGGCAGCTCAGTTAACATCCTGGGACTTGAAACTGTCACACCTGCTTTTTAACAAGGTGTTTTATTGCTAGATATTGTCACCCCTTTTTGACTCCAGAGGCTAGTCAAAGATCAGGTTCTAGGGATGTTCCAGTCTGGAATAGAACCTGATGGAGTCTGGTATTTTCTTTGATTCAATCTTGTTAATTTACAAGGAATGTTCAAAGTCCTGCTTCTGCAAATGTAGGAGGAACCAAAAAACAGAGGATAGTTTCTTTGCTAATGGCCCCAAACCTCTTTACCCAGCACCAGCCCAAGAACCATCCTCTCCAAGGTCACACTGTGCTTACAGGCTGCTTCTTGGCTTTCTTCCTACCTCTAAAAGCTTGTCTACACTTAAAACATTGCTGTGCTGCTGCAGCGCTTTAATGTAAAGCAAAAAAATTACTTCTCGTGTCTTGCTTACAACACTCCCGCTAATACATCCCAGTTTGCAACAGTGTTATTCTGTTTCCTCATATTTAGCTTTCTGTAATACTCCTTCCTAGGTAGTCATTTCCCCTTTTGTATGTGTGCAACTGATTGAGTCAGTCAAGACAGGAGAAGCCAAAAGAGACTTTTTCAGCTCTGAGAATGCTAAATCACACTTTGCTGACCACTGAAATAGTGTTCCTTTTTCATCCAACCTATGCATTGGTTTTGCAATATTGGCAAAACGAGAAATAATCCTTCTTTAGTAGGAGCAGAGCTATAGAAAACTCTGCACATCTGTGGAATTAGCCAGTTCCATATAGCCTCAGCCTTTCTTTCGGTCAGTGGGACTAACTGTGTGCCCTAGGTAGATGATTCTTTTTTTGAAACAACTCACATTTCTTTTGGTTCGGTTTCAAATGGGGCAATTCAGTTTATCAGACCATTTGTAAATGGTTTAGCTTTTGCTCAAATGTTTTAGGATGCTCCAGGATATAACAGGTTGAGAGGGACATGCCATATATTCTCTCCATTAACTCAACCATCATATGCCTGGTGCATTGCACAAGCCAAAAAACATCCCTTTAAATTGCCACAGGCCTTGCCCTGCAATGAAAGCATTTTCTCCCCTTGTCTCTTGGATCCACTTTCATTTGCCAATTCCTGCTTTTAAGATCCAGTGTGGAAAACCAGACTGAACCTGCAACAGCATCCAGTGTATCATGTATTTGTGGTAAGGGAAAAGAATCCTTTCAAGAGCCTTAATTTAATTTTCTGAAGTCTACACAGAATCTGGTGCTACCATCCTTTTCCTTAACCAGCATGTGGGGTGAGGCCCAAGGACTGGTTGAAGGCTCAATTATGTCTTCCTGATACATTTCCTCAATGGTCTATGGTGCTTCTTCCCTTTTTTGCTACTGATAAATGGTGAGGTCACTGTTTAATGGGTCAGTTTCCCCCCGTATCAATCTTGTGCTGGGCCAGTGTAGTACACCCTCAATCTTTGTTGCATTGGGAGAACATCTCCTGATTCCTAATCAGCAAGGCTGTTAGACCATACTGCTGTTCCTCATTTAAGTGTACAGCACTGTACTGCAACGGTTCCAACAGCAACTCTAGGAGCACACTTTCCCCCATCGTAGTTTTTCAATATACCTGTATTTACCAGCTCCAGCGGCTCACATTTTGCAGTTGCAGTTCCATTTTTAAAAAACTATTTGCTGCTTGTGAGAAATATTCAGCTAATGAACAGGGATAAGTTCTTGCTGCAGATCCACAGAGTTTTAGAAGCTAGAATCCCCTGAGACCTTGGGTCTCAAAACAAGTTTCAACCACTCCCATCTTTCCCTTGCTGGAAAAATACCATGGCATGTAGCTGTTATAATGATTTCTGCCCTTGGGGGCAGGACAATTATTTCACTGCAAACCAATTGCCTAAAAACTATTTCAGCCTCCCAGACTTTTTGCTTGAATTCCAGAGATCCAGCCTTCAAGCCCAGTTTTAGGAGAGATGCCCTTGCTCCAGTCACGGTCTCTATTTGAGACCAATTAGGTGATTCAGTTTTGGACCCTCTAGCCTTTTTAGCAAGTCTGTCTAATAACTGTATGTTTGAGTCTGTGTCAACTATTGCTGTACACATCACAGATCCTATTGCAGACTCAATAGCCAAACTCCAGTTATTGTTGTTTAACTGCCCAGATCTAAACAAAAACCTTGGGGCTGAGCCTTGCAGCTCCAAGGTTCATCCCTTCAGCTTGATGATCCCTGTTTCCTGAATTGGGAGGGAGGCTTTCACTAGACACTTGTGACCATCTGTCTTGCCTGTCTTAAATTTATAACAATCCTTTTTGTGGCCTATTTTTTCATAGTACCAGCATTTAACTGAGCTTTCTCCTATACTTTTTGCATTATTACCAATTTCCCTGTTTTATAAAGCAAATGTATCATTTGTTCTAATCATTCAATACAGTCTTGAACCAGATTAAAATCCCCTCTTTCATCATACATGTTAGACACAGAGCTGGACCTACAGAGTACATAGTGCTCAGCTTCCATCTCCCTCACTAGCACCTGATTCCTCTTCTGGTGCACTGCTGCAAGAACAGATTGGAGTTCTATTGAAAATTCCACAGCCTCTTGGAGTGACTTTGGCCTCCTTTCACTGATCTTGATCTGCAAGTCCAAGTCCAGCTGTGCATTTATAAATTGATCCATTGCCAATTCAGTTTGGAAAGCCTCAGTGCCAGTGGTATCTGGGCACACAAGTCTCCACAGGCCCTCTGGAAGTTCAGATCCTTTCCCTCTCCTTCTAGCTCTTAGCAGTGCCCTGACCAGCTCATATTGATGGCTAGCTCCAAACCATATGGAGCCACCTGCTCCAGTGTTTTTCACACAGCTTGCCTCTCTCTCCTTCTCTTCTCTCTTGTCCTACCACTGGCCTCCACACAATCACACCACTGTTGGTGTGAAGAGTCAAACTGCACCTTCTATTGCCTGAGTCAGCTTCTTATACTACACCTCGTCTTCAAATCTGTTAATGTATCTTTTCTCATTTGCTGCTATTTCAATTTTTCTCACTATTATTCATTTCTGTAACTGTCATTTTAACACTGTAAATAATTTTGAGATAGTTTGTACAAAAGGTGCTGTACAACATATAGTGGCATTGTATCGTACATTTCTCACCACGTTTTCCAGTTAATTTTAGATGCCAGGCCTGTTTGAAGGACCTGATTCAATTGACTTTAAAGAAAGTAAAATCGAAGTGTGTACATCACAGAATATATAAAGTCCAAGATTGATACTGGACGTAAATATAATATTTTAAGGAAAAAATACAGGAATGGAGGTTTTAAGTAGGAGAATAATAGGTTGTGGAAATGTAGGGTGACCATATGTCCCAAAGGGAAAACAGGACACTGCAAATGGGGCCCAAGCACCCTCCTCCCCTCCCATGGGGCTGGCCCCAGCCGCTCACCAGAGGCCCATCCCCCCACGGGGCTGGCCCCAGCTGCTTGCCTGAGACACGCCCCCAGACTGTCACTGGTCACTCGAACCCTGTTGCCCCGCACTCCAGGATATCGCTGGTTGCTCGAACCCTGCCAGCCCCCTGCTCAAGGCTGTCATTGGTCACTCGAACCCTGCCGGCCCCCCCTTAAGGCTGTCACTGGTCGCTGGAACCCTGCCAGCCTCCTGTTTGAGGCTGTGGTTGGAACCCTGCCTGTCCCCCCACTCCCTCTGGAACCATTCCTTCCCGCTCCAGCCCAGCCTCCTCACACGGGGTTGGCATCTCCGCTCACCCCCTCCCTGCATGTTCCGCTGCACCCCACCCCACTGATCAGTTGGCAAGAGCAAACGGGACAAATGCCCTCTTTTGCCAAAAAAGTTGGGACAGCTGGGACAAGGCTTAAAAAAGGACTGTCCCAGCCAAAATGGGACGTATGGTCACCCTAGGAAATGGCACTTAGGCCAAAGCTATCTGTGTAGTAAAGACAGGGAAAAAAAGTCCATATATGTTTTCAGCCATGATGTACAGTATTGGCAATGGTGGGTGGCAAGGAAATGTGTATATTGAATGGGATGAAATATTTTAGATAAAAGAAAGGGCTCATCTGAACTTTTGGCCACACCTAGAACCAAATCTATATGTGGGTTCCAATATGCTCGTTAAAAGTAGCTTGGTTGTCTTTTTTTCTTTCCTGGTTTCTGCAGGGAAATTTCCAGGAGAAAGTGTCTAAACCCCACTTTCCTTATGTTGTTTTCGTTTCTGTGTGGAGCTGAGTTTTCTTCGCAGCTTGTCATTTCTGGGAGGTTGCAGTATAGTTGTTTGTGTCAAGTCAGTATTTGATGCCATGATATTAAGACAGCCAGAGCAACTAGATCTAACAGCAGGTTCGGGGAGGGAGGAAGAGAGAGTGTGACGGAATCCTCTCTTCTCTTAGTAGTAGTGTTTGTATAAAGCTAGAGACTGACATTTTGGAAATGAAGAGTCAAACTTCAAGGAGAACATCTGTTCTGCATTTTGTTTTAACGTTTCCTTTTGGCGGGGGGGTGAGGGGGAGAGTTATTGTTAGATGGAGCTCCTAGAGCTAAGCTAAAAATGGAACAACAGCTGCCGTAGGAGCTCCAAATGCTTTTAATTTCCTTTGCTAGCCAGTAAATTCTCTTCACCCCCATCCAAGAAATAGATGCAACTGCTGGAATGAGTTGCAACATGTCCCCCTCCATACATATGGATTCTCATCCCAGGTCCCCCCCACTCCACCAATTGTGTAGATACATTATATCTCCGGGTCTGTTTTTAGCTCCCCCTGGCTATTTTTTTTCTGTGTTTTCAAAATTAAAAGATTTGTCTTCGGGCAGGGAACCGTTTTTATGGCTTAGCTGCTGGAGATGAAGCCTGATTGGTCCGTTAAGGGTCTAACCAACTTGACTGCTAGGGTTTTATGGCATGGGGAGAAGCTACATTTCTGCAGTTTTTTGCAGGTCTATGACATTTGTTTTTAACCTTTTTATCTAATTGAAGAAGGTTAAAATTGCAGCATATAATGAATAAAAAAGACAGGATTTATTTGTGGAGCCTGGGCTAATAGGAAAGCCTGGAACTCCTGCTATACTTTTGCAGAAGACCTCAAGCAGTGCCAAGCGGTGGCAGGCTGCTGAGAGCTAAATTGGTACAGCTGAGTTGCAGAGTTTACCTAGTGCAGTGAAAGTTAGCAGGGAAATTATCCCCTGCAGGCTTCTGTGCTTTTATTTTATGTGGTATCATTTTCCTTGTGATTTTTGCTTGTAAATTAACCAACAAACTGTTATTAATTTATCAGTTGAATAGCTGGACAGGAGCAAATATTTATTTTGAGTGTCCATGCATCCAAGAGCCATAGATAGAGATTACAGATGAACAACTTTTTAAAGTGCAGTTGTAGTCAGAATATTGACTGTATAAAAATAGAACCTTATTACACAACAGCTCTGCTCGCTGTGTGCATTGAGATTCCCAACTGCTTTTTGTAGTCACAATATAAAATTTTTGCTACTTTTTAAACCTGCTAACTCTGCTGAGTCAAGACAGCCATGAAAAGGAGAGCTGGCGTCTTTTGTGGCTTATATATCATCAATGTAATTAATTAAGTTCCAGCTGGAAAATCTTCGTCAGTGATATTGGATGAAGAGGAAAGTGGCCTTGATTATCCATTGCATTGCCCTTTGGGTAGTCATTTACACCTGTTCAGAGTGGGTGCAAATTGCTATCAAATCAGACTGGTAGAGGTCTACTCCCACATTATACAGGTGTAAGTTATGGCACAAGATGGGGGAATATCAGGCCTCACACCTTGATTTTTAGATCCCACTTTGTAAATGCAAGCTCTGTGAATACAAACAACATGTTTGTACCAAATATGATCTTGAAGCTTTTTAAAGGCAATAATCAGGGAACTCCATAATGCCAATTTGAAGTGAATAGAGGCAAATACAGAGGTTCCCCTACTCTGGGGGTTTGGGCCCTCTGTTTGTAATGAATGCCTCTCCTCCTGCCCAGTCCTGGTGTTGTTGCTGCATCTTTGCTTGACTCTGCTTCTCTTTTCTCTTTCTATTCTCTTTTCCTTTCTGTGTATTTTGGTGAGTTTGCTTTTCACGTATTCTCTCTGCTGCTTTCTCTTACTTCTCTCCTGCCTCCCTTTGCCTCTGTCTTCTCCTCCCCTTATCTGCTTCTCTGAACCCCTCAGTTGCAAGCCTCTATCTCAAAATTCTGTCCTCCTTCCCTCTCTCTTTCCCACATGCCTCTCTCTCTCCCCAGGTTACTAGTTTTGCTCTCCTTTTACTCTTCCCCTCTCCCTATAGTGAAGAGTGGACAGTAATGACACAAGCTCTTATACAGTCAGATAGGTCTGACATTCAAGTAGCAGAGAAAACAATATGAGTGTTCATAGAATTAGATGGATGGCAATGGCCTTTGTATCTTCTGAGACGCTAATGAGGAATTTGTTCAGCAGTTTCTTCAGCTGAATGCAGATACGGAAAAAGCAATTACAAGTTAGACAACATTTACTGTACAAATAAAAATATGAGGAAAATGAAGAAAAACTAGAGTAGTGATGAACAGTTCATAGATGTTTATCAGTGTCTTTTATTGAAAAAATCAATATTCTCATTAGGCTTGAGAGAGAGACTGCCAAAAACAGAGCCAGTAAAGGAAGGAATTTCAAAATATTCTGATTACATAAGTTACTGGAACAGAAATAATAATCAAAATAAGTTTTAGTTTATAGGCAACCGTGTTGAAATACCTGTGGGTGCCAAGGAAAATGTAATTAAAAACCTATATTTCTAAAGAGCACAAATAAGGCCATGTTATCTAAACAAGCAAACAAAACAGATCTCTAACCTCCCACCCCAATATATAGCAAACAACTCAGAATTAATCAATACAAGCCAGAGGGGAAGGAAGGAAAAAGCCATATCACAGATGGACAACTGAGAATGTCAAGAAGAATAACATTCTAAAGTTCTGCTCAGATCGGGGTCAATGAATTATGATTTCACTCATAACCTAATTTCTTCAGTGGTGTATGACAGACAAGCCAAGTGTCAGACTTATATGTGTCTCTGATAGGGGACTGAATTCTGAGGAGCTGAATCTGCATATACAAGTGTGTAAGGAGTTTTAGGCAGTAGGAGCTAAGTCCCTAAACACAAATGATGTAGTTTTAAGTGCTTTTTGTTTCTCTAAATGCACCAGAAACTAACAGAGGAAGAGACTAGTGAGAGGGACAATGAGCTTATCAGTAGCTGAGCTGAAAGATCCCAGACAGAGGAAGGCCTTGGCAGTGAGCACAGTGGAGTTTGGATTGAGTGTTAGTAAATGGGCTAAAGTAAAAGAAAATATGTTAAATAAACAAATACTTAAGCCCCCCCAACTTCTAAATTAAAGGTAAAAATAAAACCTAGTGTCCAATTACAGAGTTAAAATTTCAGTTTAAATATGAAGGAAAATTACTTTGGGAGGGGTGAGCCATCCTAGCTCAATAAGAACAAGAGTACTTGTGGCACCTTAGAGACTAACAAATTTATTTGAGCATAAGCTTTTGTGGGCTACAGCCTAGTTCTTCGGATGCATAGAATGGAACATATATTGAGGAGATATATATACACATACAGAGAGCATGAAAAGGTGGGAGTTGTCTTACCAACTCTGAGAGGCCAATTAAGTAAGAGAAAAAAACTTTTGAAGTGATAATCAAGATAGCCCAGTACAGACAGTTTGATAAGAAGTGTGAGAATACTTACAAGGGGAGATAGATTCAATGTTTGTAATGGCTCAGCCATTCCCAGTCCCTATTCAGGCCTAAGTTGATTGTATCTAGTTTGCATATCAATTCCAGCTCAGCAGTTTCACGCTGGACTCTGTTTTTGAAGCTTTTCTGTTGCAAAATTGCCACCTGCAGGTCTGGCATTGAATGACCAGACAGGTTAAAGTGTTCTCCCATTCGCTTTTGAATGTTATGAGTCCTGATGTCAGATTTGTGTCCATTAATTCTTTTGCATAGAGACTGTCCGGTTTGGCCAATGTACATGGCAGAGAGGCATTGCTGGCACATGATGCCATATATCACATTGGTAGATGTGCAGATGAATGAGCCCCTGATGGTATGTCTGATGTGATTAGGTCCTATGATGATGTCACTTCAATAGATATGTGGACAGAGTTGGCATCGGGCTTTGTTGCAAGGATAGGTTCCTGGGTCAGTGTTTTTGTTCAATGATGTGTGGTTGCTGGTGAGTATTTGCTTCAGGTTGGGGGGTTGTCTGTAAGCGAGGACAAGTCTGTCTCCCAAGATCTGTGAGAGTGAGGGATCATCTTTCAGGATAGGTTGTAGATCTTTGATGATGCGCTGGAGAGGTTTTAGTTGGGGGCTGAAGGTGACAGCCAGTGGTGTTCTGTTATTTTCTTTGTTGGGCCTGTCTTGAAGGAGGTGACTTCTGGGTAGTTGTCTGGCTCTGTCAATCTGTTTTTTCACTTCAGCAGGTGGGTATTGTAGTTTTAAGAATGCTTGATAGAGATCTTGTAGGTGCTTGTCCCTGTCTGAGGGATTGGAGCAAATGCAGTTGTATCTTAGAGCTTGGCTGTAGACAATGGATTGTGTGGTGTGTCCTGGATGGAAGCTGAAGGCATGTAGGTAAGTATAGCGGTCAGTAGGTTTCTGGTATAGGGTGGTATTTATGTGACTTATTAGCACAGTAGTGTCCAGGAAATGGACCGCTTGTGAGGATTGATCTAGGCTGAGGTTGATGGTGGGATGGAAATTATTGAAATCATGGTGGAATTCCTCAAGGGCTTCTTTTCCATGGGTCCAGATGATGAAGATGTTATCAATGTAGCGCAAGTAGAGTAGGGGCGTTAGGGGACGAGAGCTAAGGAAAAGTTGTTCTAAGTCAGCCATAAAAATGTTGGCATACTGTGAGGCCATGCGGGTTCCCATAGCAGTGCCGCTGACTTTAAAGTATATATTGTCCCCAAATGTGAAATAGTTATGGGTGAGGACAAAGTCACAAAGTTCAGCCACCAGGTTAGCTGTGACATTATCGGGGATACTGTTCCTGATAGCTTGTAGTCCATCTTTGTGTGGAATATTGGTGTAGAGGGCTTCTACATCCATAGTGGCCAGGATGGTGTTTTCTGGAAGATCACCAATGGATTGTAGTTTCCTCAGGAAGTCAGTGGTGTCTCGAAGATAGCTGGGAGTGCTGGTAGCGTAGGGCCTGAGGAGAGAGTCCACATAGCCAGACAATTCTGATGTTAGAGTGTCAATGCCTGAGATGATGGGGCATCCAGGATTTCCAGGTTTATGGATCTTGGGTAGCAAATAGAATACACCTGGTCGGGGTTCTAGGCATGTGTCTGTACAGATTTGTTCCTGTGCTTTGTCAGGGAGTTTTTTTAGCAGATGGTGTAGTTTCTTTAGGTAATCCTCAGTGGGATCAGAGGATAATGGCCTGTAGAATGGGGTGTTAGAGAGTTGTCTAGCAGCCTCTTGGTCATATTCCAATTTATTCATGATGACGACAGCACCTCCTTTGTCAGTCTTTTTGATTATGATGTCAGAGTTGTTTCTGAGGCTGTAGATGGGGTTGTGTTCAGCATGGCTGAGGTTATGGGGCAAGTGATGTTGCTTTTCCACAATTTCAGCCTTTGCACGTTGACGGAAGCAATGTAGCTCAATGTAGACAGTGCAGGACGTATGACTACCTGCCCTGTCGTCAAATGGTCAAAGACACTTTCTGTCTTAGCTCATTAAAATGAGCTACTACACCAGGGAACTGGAAAGGTAACAAATGATGTACCATCTTTAAGGAAGTTGTTGGGCTGATCCTAGGAATTACAGGTCGGTGACACTGATGTGAGTACTAAGTAAATAAGTTGAAATGGTAATTAAAAATACAATTATAAAATATCTAAATGAACATGATATTATAAGTAGAGCAGTGCAAATATCTGATTTTTCAATTTGCTGGCAATTCTGAAAAAAATTATTTTGGGTTGACCCCAAAATGAAATTTTTAGAAATGTTCAGGGAATTGAAAAGTAGAAAAAAACATGTTTTGTGCCCCAAAAATTTTGTTTAGATTTTGAGGATTTAAAAATGATTTTTAAAATATTTTTAGAGATAAAATGTTCTGACTTTAAACAAAATATATTGAGTCTTTTTGGCTGAAACAACTTGTTGAAACAGACATGAATGCACAAAATGTTTTGGTATTGCCGATTCTGCCTTTCTGCCAAAAAAAAAAAAAAAAAAAAAAAAAAAAAATTCAGCTGAAACATTTCACCCAGCTATTATGATAGGGCCAAACCAGCAGGGCTTGTGTGATAAAATTCCTGGTTTTCTAACCTATTTGAATTATTTGAGCATCTCAGGAAAGTAATGGATAAAGGGGAATAGGTTGACATTAGTCTTTCAAAAAGCCACTGACAAAGTCCCCGATAAGAGGTTATTAAGGACACTAAGTAAGTATAGGGTGGTGAAAAGTAAAGTACTGTCATGGATTAGATACAGACATGGGAAAAGGTTAATACTGGAATGCTACAAGGTTCCACTTTGTTATGTATGATGAACACAGCATATCCTCCCCAACATTACACTAGTTACTCTGTGAATATGGAATGAATTTTCTGAAAATGTAGATGTTAATCTGTTAATTTTGTTTATGATTAAGAAAAAATAGGTCCTTAGAGATCCTTTAAGAAATGTAGCACGCTATATCAGACCTTTTGTTTGCTACTGAATGCTCTGAGTAACAAAATAATAGACTTTTTAAACTTCCCACAATCTTGAGCAAAAACCACATGTGAGAACTTTTTAAAAAAAAGATTGATGGTTATATTTTGCTGCTATCATTCAGAAATGAAAGTTTCTCCTTCAGCACAGGCTGAAGGAAAATGTTCTACTTCAGAGAGCTCCATGAAGAACTGCCCAATCCCCAAACAGCCACTATCCCCTGTTATTCTTAATGGGATTGAAGCCACAGGCTTCCTTTGGCAAAGATGGCTCCTGCTTCTAGTCAATTGCTCGACACAGTGCCTGTCGCCACCTTATGACAGCATATGTGGCTATCATCATTATTATATTTTCCATATTATTCTCCATCCCATTCCTTAAGTCCTCTAGCATTTTGTTTGCCTTTTAGATTGCAATTAAATGTTGAACAGAGACTAGAGCTTCATTGAGCTCTCCACAGTAATGCCCAGGTCCTATTCCTGAGCCATTATAGTTAATTTAAACTTGTAAGATGTATAAGTAGTGTGATGATATCTCCCATAAGACTTTATGGAAATATACTTAGAATGTGTTTTATGCTACATATGCCATGTAACATATCTCCGTAAAGGTTATGATCTACTAAATGTATTAATCCTATTTGTATGCATGTATCATTTTTGTATTCGAAGTTATGAATATTATGAATGTTGGCTGTGTACTGGCTTGATTTCTAAATAATTTAGTAGAGCATTTGGTCAGTTCCTGGAGAAAGGAATGTTGAAGTTAAGTACCTAATCAAGAAACACTTAAAGGACAATGGATCTTGGAATGCTCCAACCCACATAAGAAGTCTACTTGAGGACGTTCAAGGTAGCATGTAAACAATGGATGCTACCTGTAAAAACTGTGAGTCATGCATGGACATGTGACTTGCCCAGGTGACTCCTAAACTCCATCTTGGAGCTGAACTTTGCATAGGAGTGAGGAGGGGGGTCTCCACCCACAAGAGAAAGTCTATTTAAACCCCTGGGAGACCCTTCCATTTTGTCTTCAGCTGGCTCAAGAGATAGCCTCTCCACCCCCCCAGGATACTTGAAAGAAACTGGAACAAAGGATAGTGTGCAAGGGGTGTGAGTGATTGCTGGACGCAGGCTAAAAGGAGATTAATCTGTAAAAGGGAGCATTCTGGAACTGGTGAGGATCTTATCTGTATTCAGTTTGATTAGACATAGATTTGCACACTTTATTTTATTTTGCTTGGTGACTTACTTTGTTCTGTCTGTTACCACTTGGAACCACTTAAATCCTATTTCTGTATTTAATAAAATCACTTTTTACTTATTAATTAACTCAGAGTATGTATTAATACCTGGGGGAGCAAACAGCTGTGCATATCTCTCTATCAGTGTTATAGAGGGTGAACAATTTATGAGTTTACCCTGCATAAGCTTTATACAGGGTAAAACAGATTTATTTGGGTTTAGACCCCATTGGGAGTTGGGCATCTGAGTGTTAAAGACAGGAACACTTCTGTGAGCTGCTTTCAGCTAAACCTGCAGCTTTGGGGCAAGCAATTCAGACCCTGGGTCTTTGTTGGAGCAGACGGGAGTGTCTGGCTCAGCAAGACAGGGTACTGGGGCCCCGAGCTGGCAGGGAAGGCAGGGGTAGAAGTAGTCTTGGCACATCAGGTGGCAGCTCCCAGGGGGTTTCAGTGATCCAACCCGTCACAAGTAGTTCAATATTTCTCCTCCAATGTGCATTACCTTGCCATTTATCAACACTGAATTTCATCTGCCATTGTGTTGCCTATCATGTAGCTTCATTAGATCACTTTGAAGTTCCAATATCTCTCGTCTTGAGTAACCTAAGTTTGTGTCATTATCTGCAAATGTTGCTAGCTCACTGCTCACCTTTTTTCTAGAGACCACTAATGAATATATATATTAAATAACACCAGTCTTAGTACAAAACCTTGCAACACCCCATCTGCTCACCTTTTGACATGCAGAAAATTGAAATTGAAAATTTGCTCCTACTATTTATTTTTTACCTCTTAGCCAGCATTCCAAAACAATTCCAATGACTACAAGTATTTCTTGTTTTGACTTTAAGTTTTGTGAGTTCCACCCCCCCACCCACAAAAATAACAACACTTTAAAAGCTTTAATTGTTGTTCTCCTCTATTTGTAATTAAACTTTCCATACTTTGCTTGGCTCATAAGTTTAAGGGGATTTTTTTTAAAAGGCAGCTTCTTGCACCAGCTCTTGGAAAAACTAATAAAAACTAATAAACCACCTTCACAGTGAATTTCTAGTGAATCATTAAGCAGAGATTTGTTGCCTTGGATACTGAGCCAGGTAGATATCCTAGTTTTAAAAAAAACACCAAACAATTTGACCTGTGAGCTCCGGAGGCAGGAAAAGCAAAGTTTCCCTGTGATAATGGCTAAAGTTTCTAGCAACAAAGAGTAAAAAATAAAAAAGACTGAAATTGTGGCTACGTAGCTTGTTTTTCATCCTACTATAAAAGGTAAGAAATGATTCGTTGAATAAATGGAAGTCAGCATAAAATAAGACTTTAACAATGAAATAAATTATAAATAATTGTGACAATTCCTGTACAGAAATGCTAGATGTGCCAGCCATTATGGGGATATATGGGTGCTAGATACAATGCTATCTCTTGACAGATAAGTGGCTCTACTATGGAAGTGAAGGTATTACTCTTCCAACTCGGTAAGAGGGGTTCCTTTTGTTTTTTGGTGTTGTGTTTTACAGGAACATAGCTTTTCAGACCATCAGGGCTATAAAATATTAAGCACAGCATATGCACTGCTTTAAAGGAAGATACAGGGGGACACATGTCAATGAAAAGATAAGATACTTCCAGGACACCATACTAGGAAACACTGAAATGAGAGTCAAATCCTGGAGTCAATCACAGGTTTGCCATCACCTACCATGGGATCAATGTTAGGAGCTTTTGAGGATCTGGACCTTTGCTGTTAGTGAAACATATGAGGATAAGGGAGGTCAAAAATTTGTGGAGCTAGATGTACTGGTGGATTATTTATTTATTTCTTTATTTTACTTCTGGGACAAAGCAAAGATTTTGAGTGAATGGGATTGGTGGTCTCTGCTAAACCCCCCAGGCGACAGGAGTAAAATCACCATAGATAATTTTGCACTATGGACACTCTCTGATCAAGTGAGAACCATAAATTAGCTAGTACTAAATTTAACTTTCTCACATCCAGGTCACTGAAGTTCACGCTACATTCTTCTGAATTTTTAGAAAGGACTTCAGTTTCCATTTCAAATGTTACCTTGACCATTTGATAATTTTTGAAACTTGATAATTAGAGAAACAAATACCATTCATCATTCTATAACACTTGAGACTACCCAAACATGCAAATAGAAAGTTAGCTGCAGCTGTTTAAAATGCTCCTCCTGTTACATTATTAAGTACAAGGTTCATGATGCTCTCATCTCTGTTCGATTTTTGCCTCTGTTCATGAGTGCTGTGCTTGAATTTGTTGTATCCATGAAACTTTGCATAAGACCTGGGATGTAAACTCTGTTACTCTATCTCAGAATATTCTGTGGCAGATGTTCACTGGTTCATATTGAGATAGAACCACATTTATTGGGAAAATCCATATGGCATTTTTCCTATGTTCCTGATGAGAGGAAGGATGGGTGAAAGGCACTGGATTGGGGCTTGGAAGATCTGATTCATTTACTGTCTGTGCCATACACTCCCTGTGTGACTTTGGGCAAGATACTTGGGGCCAGATTTTCTGGTGCTTAGCACTGGCAAGTGGGGCCAGATTTTCAAAAGAACTCCTATTCAGACACCTAAATAAGGTTAAGTAATTAACCCTTTCACTATCCAGTCCCATTTCAGAGATAGAGAAACAGAAGCAGAGAGTTTAAGGCCGAGTAAACACTTCAAACATAGGTTGACAAAGCTGTGGTACTCAGGGGTGTGAAAAATCCACACCCACGCTGTTGCTGTGGAGACCTAACCCCCAGTGTAGATGCAGCTAAGTCTACAGAAGAAAGCCTTTGTTGTCAGGGGAAGTGGAATTTCTTTGGAAATGGAAATACTTCTTCTGTCACTGTAGACTGTGTCTCCATTACGGGACTATGCTGGCATAGCTACAGCACCATAGCTATGAATCTAAAGTCCCCCATAATGTAGACATGGCCCCAGTCACTTGTTGGCTAGCCCAAGATCTCATACCAAGTCATTAGCAAAGCTGGGACTAGAACACGAAAATACTGAATTAGGCCTGTGGTGTTACCATCAGACCACATATTATAAATTGATATATCTATATCTTTGCTGATGTTGTTCTCTCCATTTTATATAAAAATATAATTTTGTTAACCATGAAAGAAGAACAGAAGTCATTAACCATGAGCAAGGAATATAATGATAAAAAATATTGCTGATAAATAGCAACCCACTGAGTGTATATGAAGGGCCCCAAAGGACTAGCTATCACGATTATTAATATTTCATCTCGCAAGGGGACAAAAATACAAGATTAATTCCTCCGTTACCTCTCTCCAAGATCAATGGTACATGAGGATCCTATTTTAAAGGACTCAGGATACAAGCAGATGGTATAACCTGGTGCTGAGAGCCAGGTTGTGGTAGACTGGTTGCTCCTGACCAGGGGAGTTCTGGTGGATCTGTAGCGTTTGACTGCTAGTCTTTAATCAGTGATGAATACAGATCACACTGTTGGGATTTATACTGGCAGATTTGGCAGTCTTTTCCTGCTTTACATGGACAGGGATAGACCTACATACAGGTCTTTCTCTAAGGATTTTTTTTTTTTTTTTTAATAATTACATTGAGTCCAACCCTGCACACATGACTATTGGATTTGATGGGAGCAGCAGAAGGCCCAATATATGTTACTGGATCAGACATGGATAAGGCATGTTTTATTTTCACTTTGCACAATGTGTATGATTCACTCTGTTCTAAATCATAGGCACTCAAGCTGGGGTCACAGTCAGGTTCAGGGGAGATGTAACAACCCTTCCTTACTTTATAGCTAGGTGGGATGGGGGCCAATTTTTTTGTTGTCACTTGGGATTTTGATGTGGAAAATCTTGAGAATCACTTTTCTACATTGTCTCCAGAGCATGGAAAATACTGCAAACTATTATTCAAGAATATTGATTTGAATATAAACTGAATTTATGTTGATGGTAACATTGGCCCTTTATTTTCAGGCATGTGTTTTCAAAACTGTTTATGGAAAATGAAAGTTTCACAAATACCTGTGCCACTGTCGTTTTATGAGAGTTCACAATGGAAGAGTTTACATTGCCAGCTCCAAACTGACATAGCAGCCCAAGGAACTTAGTCTAGTCCTCCTATTTATAAATGGTTCAAGTCATCTAACTGGGAAGCAGAAACATTGTGCCATATAACTTAAGTCATTAATTATGCAGTATGAATGGCACATTATGAATAGCTAAATCTGAGATAAATAGTCACAGCAAATAATTTGCAGGTAATTAATAGGAATGAAATATGTCTCCATAAAAAAATCACCAGATAATTTCAAATAACAAACAAATTCATAACAAATCATGTGGAAAGAGGGACTAAATTAGTCTAATATATTATGAGTCGTTTAGTCAGATCTAGTTGTTTTATGCTGGCTTTCATTTTTATTATCTTGTATGTGTTTTGTCAAGTTTGGTAGACTTCTGTAGGTCTGTAAAACTTTAATACAAAAGAAATAAAATACAGGACATGTTTTCTTTGGTAAGTTGACTTATAGGAATGGAGAACAATTGGTAATGAGACATAGAATATTTCATATCTAGGCTATTGATTCAAATCCAGCTCAAGTCAGTGCTGACCAGTGTTTCCCGTCTAAAGGCCTGATCCAGAGTCCACTGAAGTCAGCAGCAAGACTCCTATTGAATTTGGATCAAGTTCTAATAGTTGTTTGGTGTGTTATTTGAAACGAGCTTGGTGGTCTCAGTCTAGTTCTCAGGAGGGATGTGTTCACCTTACAAAACCACCCATTGGCAATCTTAGCAAGTGCCCAAGAACTGAGTGAGCATGGTGGCTGAGTTGTCACGCCTACCCCCAGTAGTGCTCAGGACTAAGGCAAGTTGGTAAGGCTTTTTGTTGAAGTATTCACTTCAGTTGGCTATAGTGAATGTTTTCTTCTGGGGTCCTCTATTTATCTACGCCGTTATTATCTTATTTTTATGCTCTCATTGAAATGCTCAGCAGTTTATTACTGCCACCTGTTGAATACGTTAAAGATGTCATTGCTTGCTCAGTTAGATGCACAATCACTTGGTTTAAGTATGCAGCACAGACACAATGGCCCAGAGTCATTGGGATGGGGTGATGGTGGGAGAGCAAAAGAGATATAATGGCAGCTCTGTATTCCCTGGCACGCACCTGGCCCGGTTCCTGGACATAAGGTAAAACAATCCTGAGATTACTCTATCTTAGCCTGGGTGCCTATGGCTCTAACGGGTTGTCATGGCACCTGAGGATCAAATGGATGTAGCAGCTCCCAAGGCACCTTGCACCCCCCTTTTGCCCAACCATGCTCCCTATGCTGGAGGTTGGGATGGGGCAGCCAGGGCCGGCCCTAGACCAAATGGTGCCCTAGGTGAGGAACATCTTCGGCGCTCCCCCCTCCATTTGTTAAACTTTTGTATAACTTATTTTTTATTTTCATGATTTTGATGGATGATTTGCCTGCATGATGTATCTCGATCATATAAAATGATACATTTGCATGCTAGGATCTGTAAATCTGAATTTATTCATGCACGGCACCCTGAGCCCGGCACCCCCCAAGATTGGCACCTAGCGGATTAGCCACTGGGCCAAGGTAGCCTGTGTCCAGGGCCCCCGGCCAATTGGGTGGGCCTGGAAAAATGGATGACCCTGAACCCCAACCCACTCTGCCTGCTTGCCTGGCGCTTGCTCTGAGGAGTGGGGTCAGGGCATGGGAAGCAGGGTTGAGGTCCAGGACATAGGGTGCTTGCTCTGGCCCAGGGCCTCACAAAACAGTAATCTGCCTCTGGTCGTCTGGGTTGCCTGTCCCTAAATCCGGTCCTGGGGTGGTCTAGGAATTCTATGCCAGTTCTGCACCACTGAGAGATTCTACTATGCCAGGAAAATCCCTAGATAGCTTTGAGTCTGCTTTGTGCTGCTGCAGAGGGACAAAGCAGACTCAATGGGGTCCTGAATCTGGCCCATAATTTTGAAAAGTTATCCTGAAAAGTGGCAATGTTGGCTTTTCTAGTTTAGCACTTAGTTCAAATGGATGATGAGAGAGCAGTAGGTTTTTAGATTTGCTTTGCTGATATACAGGTCATCTTCCTTGTTGAGAAGAATGATGCAGGGAAAAAAATCTGAATTCAACTTATCTTGCATTACATTCACCAACTCCGTGCTCCTGACGTAAGAGTGAGCTTTTGATAGATGGGGGCCAGCAGAGAATTCATGATTGTTCCAGCCCTGCCTCTAGCAAGTCTGCAAAGGAATGCTGCTAATGAGTCCTTAGACAGAGAGGGGACATAAGTCACGTAAAATATTAATTAACAAGCTGAGCAAGGCAGTCCAGTAGTGAACCTGAAACAAATCCCCTTGCCATAGTTATTTACCTTCATTCATTGGCAGAACTCACCTGCAAGTTGAGCTGACACATGCTGGCAGGATTGCTGGTCATTCACGCTAGGCATATTGCTGGTTATTTGTGCCTCATTCATTTTTATTTTTTAAAAGGGTAGGGGAACAAAACCACCCCACACAGCCCAGACAAGCTGTGGTACAAGCAATGTTTCTGGCAATGTGAAAGCTGTACAGTGTGATAGTGAAGCAAAAGAAAAAAAAATCTCATTTCAAGGAGACAATTGCTTATTTGAGATATGCCAGTTGTGTAAAACCTGTCATTGCGAGTTATGTACCTGCCGGGGTCTAACAATGCTGAATTCTCAGTGGGGGAATTAGACCATCAGCCACTGAAAGCTAGGAGGAAAAACAGCAGATAATTAAAATAATCTTTCTGCATTTCTATTGCCCCTTTAATCAGAGGATCTCAGAGTGCTTTACAGATATTCATAAAGCAGGTTCTCAACATTTCGCAGATGGACAAAATGAGGTTAAAGGAGAATTTTCAAAGGCTCAGGCTTGGGTGTGGAGAACAAGTTTGGAGAAGCCAGTCTGGGCACTTAGACAGGGGAATGCTCAAAGGTGTATAGGAGACAGGGGTTTCTGCTCTGAAAGTTTGCTCTAAGTCGGGGGCAGGCAGAGTTTTATGGTGTGGACATTCAGTCACTGTTCTGCTCCCTAGTTAAGATGGGGGTCAAAGTCAGGAGATGCTGGGAGAGTGCCAGTTGGCCTGTTGCCAGGTTATGCACTTTCCTCTCACTTCTTGTAATGTCAATACAATCTCCTCATAGCACTCTAGTGCTGATCCTTCCCTGAAGTTTGTTCTCTAAAAGGCACGTCATTTCCTGGAGGTTGCGCAGACCCAGAATAGGCAGAAGCAGAAGGCTCAGATGAAGACAGAAGCTGAGACCTTCCCTGCTATGAAGTCTAGTTACCACCAGGAGAGGATTTTAAAGTGCAAGCCAAGGGTAACTATTTATTTGTAATTGTGCCAATAGATTAAAAATGAAACTAGGATCTTTGTTCAAATCCAATGTGTTCTCAGGGTATTTGCTTCCTGCATAGGACAAGGAGGGGGAGTCGATGGTGCCATTGAAGGAACAGCACAGTCACTGCCTGACATATTGGCTGATAGTTGCTCTTAGCTTGTGCCAGTCTGTTCTGGTGAGATGAAATAATTTGTCCTTTAAGCAGTCAGTAAATTTGTCTCTATTAACATAGATTAGGAGAGGACTTTGTCCCCTGACTCAGTGGCTTCATGCGTAGTTATGATGTCACCAGGGCTCATTCTTTTAAGTAGCTCCTGGTCTTTCACATCTGGAGTGGATGAGGCATTTGTATTCTTCAAGAATGGCACTTGAAAGAACTGAAGCTGTCTCTGTAGTTACTTTAGATGGGTCGAGAGGAGAGAGGGTGTTACATCTACATACCAGCCACACCCTAAAACTCACCCAAATGTATTGTGGAAGTAGATGTCACCACATGCACTGGGTGTGACATCTGCACATGCCCATAAAATGCTGCACCAATCCCCTCAGTCTTTATTACACAGATACATATATTAGCTCCTGGTTCATGTACCTGACACGTTGGTAGTTTCCCCCTTACTTCTGCACCAAGCAACAATTCCCAACATCAGAAGTAGCTGTGTGTTCTTTGGTACTAGTAAAAAAAAAGACAAATCTTTTTCCATTGAAATATTTCTCAGGTCCAGGTTGGCATCTGGTCAAAATGAGAGAGAGAGAGAGAGAGACAGCAACCCATACCAGAACAGCCAACAGTCTCTCTCTCTCTCTCTCTCTCTCTCTCTCTCTTTCGCTCTCTCCAGTTGGAGCTATTCCACTTTAAAAAATTAAATATTCATTGGGCCAAATAGAAAGGCTGAGTTAATAGCCTGGTGGGTAGATCACTTGGCTGAGACACGTGAGATTGCAGTTCAAGACCCTCCTTTACCTGATTCAGAAGATCATGAACCTACATCTCCCATATTGGGAGTAAGGGCCTTAACCACAGAGCTATTCTGGGATTGGCCTCTATAGGTTTTTCTGTGAAAAACTTCAGAAAGTCTTATAGGAACAAAAACAAATTTTGAAACTTCAAAATTTGCAGAACAGAATTGTTGTTTTCCTGCCAACTCTAATGGTAACATCTCTAAATAAAAGACATAATGATGGTTTCTTGCATTTAGAGATACTTCAGTAAGTTCCTGCTCCCTTTGCACATACAGTTGCAGTCTGGAGCAAAAATATCTAATTTTACTTAAGAATCTAATTTCTCCCATCCTGTTCATTCAAATCCAATATCCTCATGCAAAAATATCATCTCATGTTGCCATAACTCTGGTGATTTAAAGCACACATTACAGTTCTATATCTTTGTTTTAATTACAAATACTCTAGAAGAATAAAATATTTATATGTGTGCTCTCCTCCTTTTCTCTCTGCACAACAGAGAGAATAAGTGAAGCTGCTTTGAATTTGTAATAAAGTTAACCTTTCTCAACCTGAGTTTATGTACTTAGGATATATACTCATAAATTCTTTATTATTAGAGCTACTAAGGATCCATCATTTATGAAGAAATTCGGAAGCAAGTGTAGGTCTTGAGCATTTTTCAGGCTAATGCCCTCATTTGCAAAGGATATATACCTATTGCCTCTAAAGAGATGCTTATAAGAGACCATATCCAGTCTTGCTGGCATTTTCATTAAATCCAACCTTACTGGACAAGACTGTCAAATAATTTTTCTTCTAAGTGTAAAACTTCCTTATTCGTCACAATTTTCTGCAAGATCTCATTTTCCTCTTCATCTTCCTGACACACTCGATATCTAGCAAGAGAGAGCCTATTTAATTGCTGTATCTCATTATTGCTAGTAAAGGGAAAAGGCTTCCCGCAGCTTGGAGTATGACCACACTGTCTCCTGGGATGACTGGTGTGAGCGACTTATTTACTGCAACTGCATTGAGGATAACAGAATCCTTTTAAAATGACACACGTACAGTATATAGTATTATCCGCTTAGTGTACAAATTCTATATTCAATTAATTAAAAAAATTCCTAACAACTTCATGCTAGCAAATTAAAACTATACATGCACAACCAGATCTTCAGCTGCTGTCGATCAGTCTTGCTGCACTGACCTCACCAAATGAAGCTCTGGCCCATGTTATAAAATTGGTTATTACTTTTTTGAAAATATTTCAAGTAACCTACATGATATACAGTCTAGGCTAGTTTAACAAGGTGTGCCTGCATAAAACAGTATAGGCCTGATTCTTCTGTTATCAAAACTGATGTAAATCAGGAGTGACTTTATCAAAGACTGCTGAATTACAGAATCAGGCCCTATTTGTCTACTGGTCTCAGTTTAAAGCCATCCATCCATCCATCCACAGAAACAAATAGCAGAAGCAGTAAGCAATCAAATGCACCCCTGTATTCATATGCTACACATTATTGTAATACTCTTTGTACAAAATATGCCTTGTGAGGTATCACTTGAAAACTAATAACTTACTGGACAATCATATCACAGTGAAAAGTATGTAGTCATAACTGAAGTGTGTTTACCAGACTAATCAGGGGAATGGGTAAACCTGTTTCTCAAAGACAAAAGACATATTGATGCCTCTAGCCTGACGCCATTAAAGCTGATAGGCTATCATCACCTATCAAGTGGCCATTCTTTGGCAAGGGTGGCAGGAACAAACATCTGCATCTTAACAGAAAACAGCATGGAACCTCTTTCACGACCAGACTCATTGTCTCCATCCCCACAATGGGAATGAACTTTATCTAGTGGCAACACTCAGGAAAATGCATTTCAAAGGGGGACTGAACTATAAAAGTGAGGGGCAAAATCATCCCATGTTATGTCTTCCTATCCATCTCCTAAAAAGACAAAAGAAACAGCTGTTGGACTTTAGGAGCAGATCCTGGCTTAAGAGTTTGGTCAGCAGAGTTAATGGAAACCTGTGGTGAGGGACTTAACCTTGAAGTCTAGTGCTAGGAAGCATTTTATCTTTCTTTCTCTTGTAACCATTTCAGACTTTAATGCCTTATCCATGTACTCACTTAAAACCTATTTCTTTGTAATTAAATACATTTGTTCTATTCTTTAATTAAAAGTAATCGAGTGTTGTGAATTGTGGGGGGTAACTCCATTTATGGTTGCAAACTGCAATGCATTGGGGGGGCAATGGACCTAATATAGCTGGACTGTCCAGGAGAGGACTGGACAGTGCAGAACACATGTTGTGGGGGAAAAATCCAGGACTGGGAGTGTGTTGGGGTCACCCTGTAAGTTGGAACCAAGATGAGTAGAAGCCGGAATGTGACTGACGTGTGGCTGGCAGGCTGCAGCTATGCACAGACACTCAGGCTGTTATCTGCAGGCTGTTTGGCTGTTTGTGAGTGGCCCAGATTGGAGCTACAGTAGCAAAGCATTGTGAGGTACCGAAGTTTGCAGGGTACGGGTGACACATCCCCTCACTGGTCCAGATAGCACCCTAGAATGTCATCCAATAGCATCATAAAAGCCCTGATCTCCACTCTCATACCAATATTAATATAAATACTTGTTTCCTCCTTCCTCTGGCAGCATGACTCTTTTAGAGACTCTGCTGCCACTAAACAACCACCCAATGCCTAAGCGAAAATATCCTCCCTGAAGGAGCTGCAGGCACTGAGTCTAAATTAATGCTGGAAGTGGATCTGTAAGGCAGTTTGGTGTGTATAATAGCTGTAAATACTGTCACGCTCTCTAGAGCGGCTCATGACCATGAGTGCCGACCTCAGAGCAGACTGTCAAAAACAGAGCAAAAACAACAACGAGTCTGGTGGCACCTTAAAGATTAACAGATTTATTTGGGCATAAGCTTTCGTGGGTAAAAACCTCACTTCTTCGGAGGTTTTTACCCATGAAAGCTTATGCCCAAATAAATCTGTTAGTCTTTAAGGTGCCACCAGACTCCTTGTTGTTTTTGTAGATACAGACTAATACAGCTACCCCCTGATATTTAAAAACAGAGCAGACATCCCAAACTGGTGGTGTGCTCTATAATTAGATTTCCCCAAGCCAGTAACAAATGCGAACTCCTGGATCACTGTAATAGCCTTACCGTGGAATCACAGAAAGTCCTCTTAGACTCTCCAGTCTATCTTGCCACCCAGATAAACTGGACTTAGTTATAACTGGTCATTTATACCAAAAATCAAACCACATTCAGGTTGCTACCAGTCCCAAGAGACCAGTTACTTACAACCCAGATCAGTCTGGTACAGTAGATCTTACACCAAAGACAATCCCTATAGCCAATCCTATAATAAACTATCTAAAGGTTTTTAACTAGAAAAAGAAATGAGAGTTATTTACAAGTTAAAGCAAACAAACATATACACACAAATGAGTTACTAACTAAATCCTGAGAGTGGCAGAGTTGTAGTGATCTGTCAATTCAAAGTACCTTTCAGGGAGCACCCAGGAGGCAGTCTCTGGGGATCTCTGGACTCAGTTTACAGTCTCTGGTACTGTCAGAGTTCAAACAGCCAAAAAGATGGAAAATTTTCCTGTGGCTTTGTTTTATTTCCTTCATTCAGCTTCCAAGCCCACAGGATGAGCTTCTTCCCTGCAGGTGGCATTTCCCAGGTGCGATAGGGCCATTAGCCAAGCTTTTGTATTGCGATGATTTTTGATAGTCCTTCTGGATGGGCAGAGGAAGACAGGATGATTCCCCTGCCTGTGTTCACAAGTTCAGGGCAAACATTTTCTAAGTTACAAAGCAAAACGTAGATATTTTCTTATAGCACGGCATACAGACATTGCAAGTGAGCTTAATGCACACAGCAACTTACAAGCATTTCATAGATACTCAACACTAACTACATTCTAATAAGACTAATACCCACTGTAAACAAAACTAACATACAGGTGACCTGGTTTGGTATCCAGCTACAAGGTTATCAGGTAAGAGGTAATGCCTGAGGCCTTGGCAAGAACTGGCATCTGGCCGGCCAACATCACAAATACATACTCTGCCTTTGACATGATTGGGTTAAAGGTTACACTACAGTAATTATACAGGCAAACTGTTATTGGCGTCCAAATGTGCCATGCTCAATAACAGTAGTTAATTAATTGAGTTTTCACAGATACAGAACACTTCAGCCCAAGAGGTAACTGCTTTTACTGGTATTAATGGAGCTTTACAGCACCCCTTCAGGGTGTTGCTATAACCATTTTAGAGATGGATCAACTGAAGAAAAGAGGGCTTAACCGACTTGCTCAAGAACACATAGCAAGTGGCTGAGCAAAGAATAGAACTCAGCTGCCATGTCTCCCTTTTCTAGCCATTAGCTACACTCGCTTTAACCATTTTTAAGTTCTTGTTTTGCAGGGTTTAGGGAAACCTGTTATTATTTAGTATGCAAGGCTATCAGGCTTTTTATCATTGCAATAACACTCTGCTCAAAGTACACAGCACTTTTTGATTCATGGCTTGCTCTGCTCTGGAACTGGCTTCCAGCCAAATGTGGATATTGCCAGCAGTTGGCATTTGTAGTGTAAATAAAACAAAAAACCGCTTGGAAATATCTCTGACGTTTTCCTTGCTACTGGAGTGGCCCTTAAACGTTGGCCCTCCTCTTTCCTCAGAATCAAAAAGTTAATTTAGCTAATATCCACTAAAACCTTTATCATTGGGGTTAATTTTATTAACTATGTGTAGATAAAACATGATGGGCCAAATTCTCCTGACTCCCAATGGGAGTTTTGCCTGAGTAAGGGCTGCAGCATTTGGGCTGATTACAATAAAAATCATCTTTATAAGGATAGTTAAGAGCTGAAAGTAGTATTATTTAGCAATGTTACTCACTACTCTGAGTAATGTACAGTGCAGTCCATCCCCCTCTACTTTGCTCCTGGATGTGCTGCCTTGGTGTTGGTCCCTGGGACTGCCAGAAGGGGTTGGGCCCTGACCCTCCCTCTAGAGACACCTGGGGCACAACCCTAGAGTAGCTAGCAGCCTGTGAGTTCTCCACCTTCCTGGAAGTGGTGAGGTTCAGGCTTCAGCCATGGGGTGGTGGGGCAACAGGCTCTGGCTATCCGGCTTCAGGATCCATCCCCTGACCCTCGGGTTCTAGCCCTGGTCCCCAATTGTGGGGCTTTAGGCTAAAGCCCTGGGGCTTCAAGCTCCATCTCAGGGCCTCATTTCCCGGGCTTCAGTTCCCTGCTGCCTCCCCTAACCCTTCTATTGCCCCTGGCCCCTGCTGCCTCCCTATCCGTCTCCCCATCCTGGAGCGTAATTTGTCCCTGGGCTTGCCAGGGCTGAGTAAGTTGGTTGTGAAAAGTGAAACTTGTATGTTTGTTAATATCATTTTTCACAGCAGACTTAGTAGCTAGCTGGGAGGCTGTGAAAAATATTAACAAATATACAAATATCATTTTTCACAGCAGCCGACATAGAGCTCAAATCAAATTAAACAATTTTCAAATCAATCACACTGGCTCTGGACAGTGCTGGATGGTGTTGGAGGTCTGTGATATACAGGAGGTCAAAGTAGATGATTTAGTGGTCCCATCTGATCTTAAACTCTGTAACAGACGTCCATCTAGTGCAGATTCCTGTTTCCAACGGTGACCAGTGCCAGGTGTTTCAGAGGAAGCAAAAAGAAACTTCATAAAGGAATAGCCTGCCAATAGGGGAAGTTTTTCCTTATCCCAATCAGTTTATGCACTGAAACATGAACGTTTATATCCCTTACAATTATTTTTATTCTTTTAATGTAACTAAAGGCATGCTCATTATCAACATATTCTCAATTAGCTTGGTAAATCCTCATCTTAGTGAAAACTTGTAGCAATGAGCTCCACAGGTCAGTTATGCATTATGTAAAAAGTATTTATGTTAATAGATATAAACTTGTTATCTTTCAATTTCATTGAATGTCATCTGGCTTTGGTAGTGTAAGAAATGGTACACAGGAGTGCTCTACACCAATCTCTACATCATTCATTTTGCATGCCTGTCATATCTCTTCGTATTTGCCTCCTCTCTAAACACTACTTTTCAGTGTCTCTTCCTAAAGAGCTCTTGATTTCTCCAGTCATTTTGGAAGGCATTAAGGATATGTGATTTTACATGCCTCAAAGTCTATAATTACTTGTGGTTTAAAATACAAATGGGCTGCCACCGTTGGTTTAGGTTTCAGTGGGTTTAGGATTATATATAAGAAATACCTCCATTTTGAAATTTGGGCTCTACATTAAAAAATTCACCTCCTTTAACATACAATTCATGAATCAGATTTAAACAATGATAGCAAAAGCTTAAGAGAAGCTAGTTAGTCAATGTTCTGCTCTAACCGTTACAATTCAGATCATAGGTTATTGTCTAGGGCTATTTTCTTTGTCTTTTCCAGATGTTTTCAGAGACATGTATCTCTTTTAATTACCCTTGACATTAAAATATTGAAATTTTAATGTTTAATTCTTGTGACTCAGAACAAACTATTGACCTTGCTTATCAATGCACCTCATGTCTGTGCTTTGCCAAGCAGAATAATAATTCATCTTGCACTGGCAGTGTTGGAAATCAGATGCCTGATGCCATCACTGAATAGAGATAAGAAATATTCAGCAATTGTTGACTATAGATTAAAAAGATGACCTTCAACAAAAGGAGACCCATTCAGCTTCAGTTTAATAGATTTTATTGCAATTGTTGGGACTCAACATCTTGCAAAAGAATAAAAAAGAAACAAAAATACGTGTTAATTGCAAAATTATTATGGAGAGAAGTTTAAGCACAACACAAGATTTTGAAAGAAACGATGCAATTCTGTACATCATTCAGAGAAATCTTGAGGACATGCAATGGTTTGGAAACAGGGGAAAATATTCGTTTTATAGCTAGGTCTAAAGTAGCTCAAATTCTGCTATGCATAAAAAACAACAACAAAAGATGATGAGACTTGCACATATCTCATCCGTGCTAGTTCCACATGCCAAATCTTGTAAACACATGCCGAGGACTAAAGCTGTGTAGTAACTAGAAACACAGGGAGACTTTTATCCTGGATATAACCCTACTAACAACTGTAGTGCCATAGCAGGGAATCTGAACAAGAGAATTTGGTATATGTCATGCTATAAATTGAATAAACAAAAATTCATTTCCATTTGTGCAATACAATCTATTGCAACTGGCACAAGATAATTATTTTTTCGATTATTATTTATTTGGATTAAAATAGAGATTAGAGGTACAACAAAGATAGAGATCCCATTATATTAAGGACTGTGCAGACACAAAGTAAAAGACAGTTCATGCCCCTCAAAAGCTTAGAGTCTAAACAAACAAGACAGACAAAGGGTGGGAAGGAAAACAAAGTGACAGAGAAGTGGCTTGCCTTTGGTCATACAGAAAGACTGTGACCAAGAATAGATCAGTCAGACTGGTATAGAACCCAGGTCTCCCCAATCAACTGGCCTATCCAGCAGATCATGGTAGGTCTCTGCCTTTTTCTAGGTAAATAGGAGCCAATGTTTTTTCATTGACTTCAATGAGAACTGAATGAGACCCTACTAAACAGGGGGCAAAGTGAAGGGAAAAAGGTACTTATACTCTTCCAAGCTCCACCCACAACATAAGCTCCACCCATGTTAGTCAGCAAAATGAGGTTTTGCGCACAGTAAATTGTGCACATGTTCAAAATATGACTGTGTGAAAGTTACTAGTGACCCACCCTTAACAGAACAGCCTTTATGTCAACCAGTGGCCACTAGGGGGAAGCAGACACTTCAAGTACACAGTAGCCTGAACTTTTCAACTGTCTTCCCTTCAAGGCCTTAAGGTAGTTGGAGCTGGTCCCAAGCCGGTTTTCACTGACCAGATAGCAAAAGCACGGGTCTGACAACCACCAATCAAGTGTTAACACTGCAAGGACCTTTGTCTGAATGTGTATAAAGGATCTGTAAAATGTGTGTAAGACAGAGTTTTTGTACTAAGGTGCAAAGCTCTCCTTTCTTCTGCAGAATAAAGCAACTCTTCCTTATCCCTGTCTGGCTGTTATTGGCTGTCAGCTAGGTGGACCCGATATTTCGGTAACAGCTGTGCATGCCGTCTGGGTTCCACTGGGCTCCTTGAACTTGGCTTCCCCTTGTTGGGGTCCACGGGTTCTGCTAGGTTACTTGGGCTTAAACCCTTCTTGACTGGGGAAAAGCATTTGGTGTTGGTATCTCCCAAAAGCCACCCACTCATGGCACCAAAATGATATGTCAGACACAGTGAATTGTGCACATCTGTAACCCTCCCTCTCTGTTCTTACATGTAGAATGAAATAATTAACATTGTTGACATTTAAATTATCATTAGGCATCTTTAAGCTCTCACTAAAATGAATGCAGCAATCCATACCTCTCAGAACTATTGTTCCAAGTTCTCTGCAGACTCACATGGACATCTCTGCATTGGCTACACTTGGTCAACATTCTGAGGTTTTCTTCACCATAACACCAAAAGATTTACTTTGTTAAAAAAATAAAGAAAGCTGAGAATCCAGAGGACAAGACAACAGTTTGAGAGAGGCACTAGTATGCTGAACCCCATGTACCAGAGCAATCCAAGACGTGTGTATGTCCCTTTCGGTGAGGCATCAGCAAAACTTGAATATAACTATCTCTATTGCATTCTTTTATCAGAAAATCATGCTATCTCCAGCTTATTCTAATCCTATTAGAAATGTTTCTTTCAGCTCTAATTTTAATTGTCTGTAGCGCTATTAATCAATTGACAAATACAAATTGTTTACCTTTTACAGCAGCGTAGCTGCACAATTAATTGACAAACAAGAGCTGTCATGACCACCAGTAAATGATCTCTTTTGCTGAAAACAATTACATGGCTTGCTCTGACAACAGAAGTCACTGAGAGTTATAACCTTCAAATCCTTTGTGTGGTCTCACCATTATCATTGTCAGAGACAACAGAAATGAGTCATGCTGGGGGCCAGGGCATGTATCTGCAGTTCTCGATTCTTTATGAATTGAGTGCAGAAATGAGACGTAGTGTATTCCTAATAGCCTGGTCCACGTGATCTTCAATACAATACTTTGAAATTTGACTGTGTGAAAATGGCTCCACTGGATTCACCTCAACCGCTCCTCGTGTGTCATCTTACTATACTGACTAATTTTTTTTTCATTATTTTTTATTCCTGTTAGTTCTGTAGAGACAACGCAGCTACAGGAGAGTGAGCTGAATTCTATTCTAGCTCACACATCACCAACACAAGAGTAGTTCTAATGAAGAGGGTACAATTTTCGAAAGCACCTAACTGATTTTCCAGCCCAAGTCCCATTTTGAAAAGAGACTTGGGCAGTTGGAGCCATCTTTTTAAAGAGATTTTAGGTGTTGCTTAGCTAAGTGGAACAACATCTAACCTTTAGAAGGCCCACTGCCTAGTGGAATTTTCAGCCCCTTGTAACTATAGAGATAGTTAAGTGCCTAAGAAAGGGATTTTCAGAAGCCAGCCAGCAGAGCGAGGAGCCACCATACTAGCCAGGAGTGAAATGCTGAGGAGAGGTGTGGTGAAAGGAAAAGGTCTTAGGCGTCTAAGCAGCTGACCTGCTACTAGGGTGACCAGACAGCAAATGTGAAAAATCAGGACGGAGGTGGGGGGGGGTAATAGGAGCCTATATAAGAAAAAGACCCCAAAAAGGGACTGTCCCTATAAAATCGGGTCATCTGGTCACCCTACCTGGTACTCCTGGCTGACGGGACAGAGATATGTGCCTCCTTCTGCTCAGAAACCTCAGCCATGAACCCTCTTCTAGAGTTAGGCACCTAAGCCAGGACAGCTGCTTATGTACCAAATGCTCCAGCAGTTGAAACAGTCTGTGTCTCCTGCTCATGCTTAATAATTCTCTCTCATTTGCCTTGCCTTTCCCTGTGCCCCTCTCTGTCTTTTGTGCAGGTGCTGTGCTGCCCCCCTGCATCCCCTCTCCCTGTTGCAGGGTCTGACAGGTGTGAGGTGTGCTCTGAGCACAGGTGTTAGGTGAGCGATGAGTTCCCCCACCTACTTTAAAAATCCTGCTTTGGGGACTCTGGGGCTTCAGCTTGAACAAGGGCACTGAACTGCTTGAAAGTCAATGGGATTTAGGCTCCTAAGGGCCAGATTTTCAAAGTTTTTTAGATGCCTAAACAGACAGATAGGCATCTAGTGCAATCTTCAGTAACGCTAAGTAGGTTAGGTGCTTAAATCCCATTGATTTCAATGAGAGTTAGGGGCTTAAATCATTTAGGTACTTTGAAAATCCCACTAGGTACTTATCTGCAGCTTTAGAAGTCTAAAGACTTTTACAAAATCTAGCTGATAGGCTATTTTGAAAATTTCACCCAGAATCTTTATTGTTAGTGATAAGTGAGTGGTGGCGTCCTGATCCCAGGCTAAGTTTGTGGGGTTGAGAGTTAGAAAAACATTTTTTAAAAGTGTAAATTGAGCAGATTTTATCTGGAAACCATCAAGAGACAATTGAAATGAAATCACTTGATGTCATTTTAACAAATCCGCTTTTAGGGCAGAACCACACTGATCACTTTTGCAGATAAACATTTAACTGGCCCTTTCCCAGTACTGATAGTACAACTGGTCCTGGTGTAAGAAACTAATTGTCATAGATCAATACTTTGCTTTTATTTGCCTATGTTAAATATGGATCACCTTTCTCTGGATGCAGACAGCGCTGATGCCTGAGTTAACAACTCAGACATACTGATTAGGTCAAATTAAACAAGTTAAACAAAATGTAAACCATGTGTCCTTTAAAGCTGTTCTTGGGAGCAAATCTTTCTGCATCATAACAGATGGAATATATTATCAAACAAGGTGACGTGCTGCCAATATTTTAACAAGGGGCTTTCACAAAATGTTTATCTATTAATAGATTGGAAGGCCAGAAGAGACAACTGTGGTCATCTAGTCTGACCTCCTGCATATCACAAACTATAGGACTTCCTTGAATTAACTACTGCTTCACATCCAAAAGGTTAAAATAAAGTATGTCTTTTAGAAAAACATGTAATCTTGTTTTAAAGATTTTCACTGATGGGGGAGTAGGCCACAATCCTGAGTAAGTTTTTCCAATGATTAATTACCTTCACTGTTAAAATTTGCACCTTATTTCTAGTATGACTTGGTCTAATTTCATCTTTCAGCCACTGGGCATTATACCTATAATGGAATGCTAAACTATATTTCATTGTTTAGCCACTAGGTAGCACTTTGTGTGAAATACTGTAGAATCTCAGAGTTCCAAACACCAGAGTTCTGAACTGACCAGTTAACCACACACTTCATTTGGAACCAGAAGTACACAATCAGGCAGCAGTAGAGACAAAAAAAAAAAAAAAAAAAAAGCACAGTACAGTACTGTGTTAAACATAAAATACTAAAATAAATAAAGGGAAAACAGCATTTTTCTTGTGCAGAGTAATGTTGCAAAGGTGAATTGGTTACAAGTTCAGTTGTAAACTTTTGAAAGAACAACCAGAACATTTTGTTCAGAGTTACGAACATTTCAAGTTATGAACAACCTCCATTTCCAAGATATTTGTAACTCTGGGGTTCCACTGTACTTTAAACTAAACTTAGCCATGCCTGGCAGAGCATTAAAGGATCTTATACTGAACACATCTCGTGAGTATCTCTCTGGGAAGTTGGCTCTGTAGTCAGTCTATATCTGATACAGAAGCCAGATCTGCTAGTAGCCCAGCAAGCTACTGTGTACAAGAAGTACATGACATAATGTCAGAAGTAAATTAGTGACAGAAGAGAAGAACACAAGAACCAAAGCAAAAGGTTGCAGACCGTAGGAAAACAACAACAACAAAGGTTGCAGGATCTCATCAACATGCAACTCTTCAATTCCCCAGAGAACTTCAGCTTTGCCAAACCTTCACAATGGAAAGATTGAAAGCAGTATTTTCAAGATTTCAAATTGCCACTAAGCTCCACCAGGAAACTGTAGATATTCAGGTATCTTCTTTAATTTATGTTGTGGGGCAGCAGGCAGGGCGTATCTTTAAATCCTTTGACTTTCCTGAAGACAGTCACAAAGATGACCATGAAAAGGTTCCGGCAATATTTGATGCATACTTTATGCCTCAGAGAAATATGGTTTATTAAAAAGCATGTTTTCACCAGCAAATTCAAGAACCAGGGGAAAACATTGAATGTTTTATAGCGCTCTGCATGCATTGGCTGAAAACTGTGCTTTTCGAACTGCAATCCATGAAAATATTAGACAGGCTGGTTATTGGCTTAACAGATAAAAATCTTTCACAGCAGCTACAACTGAAGACAGAGTTAAGCTTGGCCACAGCTATACAGATAGCAAAGCAGTCTGAACTAGTCAAACAGCAGAACAAAAGGCAGGAGCAACCTGAAGAGCCTGAAAGTAGCTTGGAAGCTGTAAACAGACACTTGAGTGTTAAAAGTCATTATCACAAAATCCCCAAGACAAGGAGAAATTACTCCCAGGCTAAGAGGGACAAATTGAGTGCACAAGAAGTTGCAAAAGGCATATCCAAAGAGATGATGCATGTCCAGCCAGAGGTGCAAGCTGTAATACCTGCACAAGATATGGACATTTTGCAGTTGTTTTAGGCACCAAAGCAGAGAGTTGACTCATATCACAGACATTGAAGAATAATTGCTTCTGGGATCTATCACTCATGACAATGCAGAACCTGCCTGGAGAGTGAAATTGAATATTTATGGCAAGACTATTGACTTTAAAATTGACCCAGAAGCTCAAGTCACAGTCATCTCAGAAGTTATTTACAATAACCTTCAACCCCTCCCAGACCAGAAGTCACTTGACATAGTTCTGACTAGCCTTGTAGTTATCCTGAACTTCATGGGCCAGTTCACCACAGAAACTATTTACAAAGACAAAAGCTATGCATTCAGAGTGCATGTGATCAAAATATCAAAGACCAATAAGGTTTTCAGCCACAGTATGCCATCCATGATGGGCCTAGTGCAGGGGTGGCCAAACTTATTGGCCCTCCAAGCCACATACAACAATCTTCAGAAGTTCGAGAGCCTGGGCACACCTGCTGGGAGCTGGGGGTTGGGGTTTCAGCCCTGTTCCTCCTGAAGCCCCTAGCCCTGGCAGGTGCACCCTGCAGGGCTGAAGCCCCAAGACCCCCCTCCCTGCTGGGCAGAAGCCCCTACCACACCACCCCGCTGCAAGGCAGAGGTCCTGAGCTTCCCAGCCCCCAGTCTGGTAGGTGAAGAATGGGTGTGTGCGGGGGGGCTCCACAAGCCAGACTTTAATGGTAAAAGAACCATATGTGGCCTGCAAGCCACAGTTTGGCCACCCTTGGCCTAGTGAGAAAGGTGGAAGAACTTGATGGAGGATTTGATGTTATTGGTCTTTTGAAAGGAGATCCAGTACAAAACAACATAAGAGACAATGCTGAACCATGCAGTGGACAAATACCCCTACCTGAAGAGACTAGCTGCAGATTTTTATGCAAATTCAGAGAACATTATTACCTGGTTGTAGTGGATTATTTTTCCAGGTATATAGAAATAGTGTAGTTAAAAGACATAACATGACACAATGTTATCTAGAAACTGAAATGCACTTTTGCTCATTTTGGTATTCTAGAACAACTACCGACAGACAACGGACCACAATTCATTGCAGCAGAATTTAAGTCATGCTGAATGAAATACGCTTTTGATGTTATTACTGGTCGCTCACATTACCCAAGAGTGAATGGACAGGCTGAGGGAGCTATACAGAGAGCCAAGAAGATCCTACAACAGAAATTGTATTTATAAAAAGGCCTTAACTGAGAAAATACTCATGAGAGTACAAACAAATGAAGCTCTAAGGAATAATGATTGCTTCTTATGGGTCTCTAAGAATGTCATAAATTATATTGATGTAAAATAAGCTCCTGATAAAGCCTGTTTGTTTCGGTACTAAGGATATAAAACAGTTGATTGAAAGGGACACTCCTCAAATTTCCCAAAGGTTTGGTTAGTGTTATCTAAGCAAACTCATGATAACGTCGTTGCAAATCCATTAAGATTATGCTATTGGAAATAAAGATGCTGATATCAAAACAAGATGGACAATTGAAAGGTACATTAGAGCAAGTGTATGGATGACAGAAAAACATAAATAACATACGTTAATTGACCTTGACTATGATACCTAAATGAATGCTTCAAACCTGAGGTTTTACTGGACGAAGATATTTCAGACTGCTCAGAAATGTGTTGAGAGACAGACAACGAAAGCTATCTACAACTACTAACAATTAAAGTATTTAAAATCCCTTATAGTGTTAGTTTGATAACAATTCTATCTCAAGTAAACCCAGGTACTCCGAATCTAAGTCTTCTCCACTTGCCTGTGTAGCACATATATTCAGGATGCAATAAATGTAAGTAAGGATAAAGGCTCCAATCCAACAAAGTACTTAAGCATGTGAGTAGTCCCACTGATTTCAATGGATCTACTCAGGTGCTTAATTTACACACATGCTTATGTGCTTTGCTGGGTTGGAGTCACAGACATTATTAGTGGAGTCAGCAAGCCAAGCCATTCAAAGTTCAGTGAGTGTCTAATATTCTTTCACTCAGAGAAAAGCTAGCAGCTGATATGGAATTCATCCCAATCTCACAAATTAGGAATATCAAAGGAGATAGTATACATTTCCAGAAATTAGATTGACATTGTAAAATTTCACCTTGACAAACTGCAAGACAATTAGATGTTAGGGACAGATGGTTACATGAGTCAAGACACAGGTCAGGCTGGGAGGATCTGCAAAGAGCAAGCTCCATCTTTGGGATCTAAAAAAGTCTACAGTTAATGGAGGTACTATTTCCAAGGAAGACATTAGTACAACACACATTTTTGACTCACAAATAAGCAAGCAAGCTAGGGTGACCAGATGTCCCAATTTTATAGGGACAGTCCCGATATTTGGGGCTTTGTCTTATATAGGTGCCAATTATCCCCCACCTCCGTCCCGATTTTTCACCCTTGCTAGCTGGTCACCCTAATTAGCAAGCAAACAAAAAATCCAGCAGGAACTAGTAGCCAATATCCAATTTTAGGTTTCAGTAAAACACTGAATAAATGGAAATGGTATTTGGATGACCAAATAATGGTGAGAAGAATAAATGATTTAGTTACATGTATTATATTGGATCATTTATTTACAGCTGAATGTTATAAGAAGCAAAACCAATAACAAGTCACTTCTCACCTCACAAAAATCAGCATATTAATTCCATGTTCCCTTTACTAGATTATTTGGTTAATAACTTGCTCTTGTTATCTGTCATTACACATTATAAACAAACTTTATTGCCTAGAGAATATCTACTTTAGATTAAAAATATATGAATTACAGGATGAAGCCTCTAATTGTAATTAAAGGTTGTTATTGCCATTTTTCTTGTATAAAGTGATGTTGATTACATTTACTCAGAGAAGAATGACTTTTTCTTTATGAAAGGCCAGACCGTGATACCATTACTCACATTCAATAGTACCTTACAACACTAATAGTCCCATTAAAATCCAAGTAGCTACTTGTAGAGTAAGATGGTAAAGTAAGTATCACAATGTAGCCCAAAATAATTAATTCTTTTGATTCTTAAAAAAAAAAATTAAGTAGATTAATGAACTGTGGAAAGGCTAAACACTTTACTACAATTGCTCTTTTGCTCATACTATTAACCTAGAGGCCAAAATTTTCAAACTTTAATGCCTAAAATAAAGCATTTAAGTCTTTATTTCAGTGTGAGATTTTCAGGTATGCTAATCCCCTGAAGCTCTTACTGGCTCAGTGTAAAAGGTAAATTGACATGATCATAATCATATAGACCACCTCAAAGCAAAGTTTGTTGATAGTGGCATCTCATCCTATTTGGCTTCAGATATGTATTTAAAGAATTATTCAGCTGAAGGAAAATAGATGGAATTAAGGTGGATATAATTCAGTGAAGCATTAGGACTACATTATAAGAGTGTGTGTTGTACCCTAAGGTTAGCATCGAATCTGCTACATTTCTCTAAATACGTGCTTCAGATATAGTTTATACAGTATATGATTGGCATTGCCATACACACATCTATTTTTATTGATAAACCAGGGCCAACAAAATTTTTTGTTGAAGTTTGGCTATTTAGGATATTTTTATCATAGAGCATTTTTTTTTATTTGCCTCTGTCATCAAATTCCAAGAGGCCTTTTGTTTCACAAAGGTTTGTACCAGCAGCTCTATACTGCAAGATACAATTGTTTTACTCATAGAACTCACTCAGCTAGTACAGTTCACATGAATTCCTTATTTTATCTGGTGCTAAACAAATATGGTAAACTGCATCTTGTATTTTGTACTGTTTTGACTGGAATGACCTAGACAAGCAGCTGTACCTTCACATCAATGAACTTCAGCAACATTCTTTCAATTCTCAGTAATCACAAAACTGAGCCAGTTCTTAGTTCAGTGATTTCACTGTTCTGTAAAGCAGGCAGTATTACAAAACACTTCTCCTAACAGATACCTGTGAATGGCCTCCAAAATCTAGCCAGCATCCACCTACTTTTCCAGAAGCTATCCCTATTACTAATCCTATTCTCATGGTAAAATGAACAGGCTTCGCATAAACATGTTAGGAAAAAATATTTCACTCAGAGGGTGGTGAAGCACTGGAATGGGTTACCAGGTGGGAGGTAGTGGAATCTACATCCTTAGAGGTTTTTAAGGCACGGCTTAACAAAGCCCTGGCTGGGATGATTTAGTTGGGGTTGGTCCTGCTTTGAGCAGGGGGTTGGACTAAATGACTTCTTGAGGTCTCTTCCAACCCTAATCTTCTATGATTCTATGTCTGTGTATGATGTGTCCTCTGCTATGTCTACATGGCAAGTGGGAGTGAACTTCTCACTCTTTCCCCCTGGGTCCAAGCTCGGGTGGCTAGTCTGCACCTCTGTCAGTGCCACAACCTTTACACACCTACTTTTAGTGCACTAGTTCAAGCCCCGGTAGGACAAGTCTGTCTACCCGGGTTGGTAGGCTCGCTCCCAGCTACCGTATAGACATATCCTTAGTGGCTGTCCCAAAGGAAAGACAAAGGGCCTAGTACTACAACCATTAACCAAGGACTCTAGCTTACGTGGTAAACATCTGTGTTTTCAGAATTAAAGAGCCAGAGTTCAGTTGTGGACCCTTAAGAGGTGTGTGTGTGTGTGGCATGTAGTGACCCCCTATATATCCTTTAGATTGCAAAACAACCACATTACCCACCCAGACCAGTTCATCAGAGGTTTAGGTTGCCTAAACATATCCATTCTAAAGGCCTTTTTCAGTTTGTCATAATTTTCTCAAACTTTCACCTTTCACAGTGAAGTCTTCCAGACTTCTGGTGTCTAATTGAGATTGGATTTTTGTCTGCTTGCTTTTAAAAGGTTGGTTTATCAGTTTTTGAATATGAGGGCATGGAGAGAAAATCATTAAGTGTATTCTCAGAGCACTCCTAGGAAGTAGGGTAAGTATTATTCTCATTTTATAGATGGGAAAATTGAGGAGCAAACCCTGTGTATACCTACACCCTTACTCTCAAGAAACACAGGGTAAAAAGTGATGGATTGTGGATGGAAATGGCTGTATCTGAAGAGACAGTGGTGTTTAACTTTGGACTCACCATGTAGGCCTCACTCCTGCTACAGGGTAGGAGTAACTTGGTGACCATGCTCTTATCAGTACAAGATTAGGTTTTCCTTTGTTCTCTCTCTTCCTCATCATTTTTTAAGCTGGTGCTTATGCGGGCAACATTCTGCACCTGTGCTATGCGGGAGGGTCAAATAGCAAAGTATCAGACTCTGAAGGTGCACTAAAAAAAATAATAAAAAAATAGAACAATCTTTCAGTTGGAATAAAATCAAACTCCTGTTAGATGGTGAGCTTCCTCATATTTCAAAATGTGTGCGGGCTCTGTTTACAAAATTACTATTACATATTGTTTGTTAAGGTCAGATGATGTGCTTAGTATTGCATAAGGCACAAATAAAGACATTCCTCACCATGGGGAGATTATAATAAATTAAGTTACAGCTAAAACAAGATGCCCTGTGAAATCCAGAGGGAGGTTGCTTTTTTCCCCTTTCCTGCTTTCCAGTTTCTTAATCCCCCTTCTTAGAAGTTGTTGTGGAAAAGATACTAGGCTGATTCACTGACTTGATTTGTAGTTGTGATAGTCTTGGAAGAAGTGGGTTTTGGCAGGGATTTGAATGAAAAGAAGGAGGGCCAGTCCAATGAAATTAAAAAGTTGTTCCATGCAGAACAGGTAGTGTAGGAGGAGAAAAACTCAGAGGTGATAGTGGGAGAAGGGAATGCATGTTTTCTGTGTATATATATCTTCCTACTGTATTTTCCACTGAATGCATCCGATGAAGTGAGTTTTAGCCCACGAAAGCTTATGCCCAAATAAATTTGTTAGTCTCTAAGGTGCTGCAAGTACTTCTCATTCTTTTTGCTTTTTTGCAATGTCACCAGACTGCTTTCTCTTGCCAGACTGGAAGAGATAACAGACAGTTAGAACAAAATGAAGATTTCAGCTACAGCTGGCTGAAAATTTTCCAACAAAACAGTTTTCTATTAGAAAATGCTGATTGGATAAAATCGAAATGTCCTGTGGGAATGTGTTGATTATGTCAACATCTTTGATGGGAAATGATCAAAATGATTCACTTTGATAAGATCAACATCTTTCATTTTGTATTTGTATTATAATTTATAACATTTCAACTATGTTATGTTATAACATAAAAGTTGAGATGATAAAGTTGAAATGAAACATCATGATAAGGTTGTTTATGAAACAAATATTTGGAAATGTTTTGTGGTGAATTTTGGCTTTTTGTTCCAATCTAGGTTGAAAGGAAAATTTGAAATGTCATAAATTTCCCAAGGGATGAAAATTCCATTTCCCACCCAGCTCTAACCAAAGAACCGAGTGCACACTTTAAAACAGAAATTGTGCATCAGGAGTTTGAAAAGATGTCTCAGCTTGTTTCTATGAATACACTGCATCTTGCCTGCTCTTTTGAATGAGGAAAAACATTTTCTATCAACTCTACCCTTTCTCGAATGAACACAACCCTCTAGATACCAGAGAAAGCAGATGGCATAGGTAGAGTAAATTCTAAAGAGTTCTTGTGTAAATGGTGTGCAGCTTGCCTTGTTGTCAGTTTTAAAGGTCATTGTTACATGTAAAAAGATTTTATGGTGCCCTTGCTGAGGGTACCCGAAAGAAAGAGGTTTACAGTCAGAACAGGTTATGCCACATAGGTTGCAACTTTCATTAAATACAAAACAAACAATAAACAATACCCAACAAGTGGATACAGATGATCATTTGATCAGAGGCTATCCCTTTTTATCAATTTAAATTCCATTGTAAACTATATGGTCTTTAGACTGCAAAACAACCACATAGAACACCCCAACCAGTTCAGCAGTGCAGTGGAGGTGCTCCTAGGCTAACATCCTATACTCTCCGATGGTGAGTTTACTGTCCTGTGAAAACATTAACCCCCACCCCATGCACCTCCATGCAGGAAAGCAGCCAGATGATTCAGCAAATTTACCACCTTTAAGAACTAGGGCTAAGTCCTCAGCTGGCAAAAAATGGCCTAACTCTATTTACTTCCTTAGAGCTACACCAACATAGACCAGCTGAAGATCTGGCCCTAGTTATGCTACTAGATGCCTTGGCTGCCATCCTGTCAAACAAGTCACTAACAGCCATCCCCCAGTCTAAACAGATTTCAATAATCAGATTGAAGACTCTGTATTTGTTGAGTACCTTCCAAAAGAGGAACAAGAAATTCCCATACACCTAAGGGCCTCCCTTCCATACTTCTAGGTAAACTAAAGCATCTCATGGTTTTCCTGGCTCATTTTATTTCCACTGCTGAGGAGACTGCCTGCCCCACCAGGGCAGGAGCACATCAGACCAAGTCAGCATGGCCAGAAGGCATTGATTTGCAGGTTCTGATAATCTCTCTTTACTCTAACAAATAGCACTAAACCCAACAAATGTACTAAAGCACTGCCACTTAGAGGAAAAAGTTCACAGAGGCTCGCTTTCAATCTACACTCAAAGGCATGATTCGGTGCCACCTCAGACCTCGTATGCCTGCTCACACATTTTTACCCACACATACAACAAGTTTGTGCTTTTTTCCTCTTCCTGTGTGAAAACACAGAAATACTATTATTTATTATGTTTATTGTAGATCCTCAGAGATTCCATGTCCTGTAATTGAAGCCAGCTGGAGACGGAGGGATTACACAAAATGAAAAGCCACTGATTACTCGCTACTTACTCAACACAGAGCCAACAATTACTTTCATCCTTCTCCTTTTATTTACTCTTTTTAAGGACTTATTAAGATAAAAGATGACAGCACCGCAGTACTGAGCCTTTTTGATTACTTTCCTTACCAAACTGAATGTATTTCTCACGATGTTTAGACCTATCAATTTAGACTTATCCTTCTAGCCTAGCTTGGCTTTTTAGGCTGGATGCATCTCTCTGAGTTTTATCTCAAGAACATTTTCTCTGCAAACCCTAATAAAGGCTACGTCCTCACTACGGGGGGGAGGGAGGGAAGGGGTGTCGATTTAAGATACGCAAATTCAGCTACGCAAATAGCGTAGCTGAATTCGACGTATCGGAGCCAACTTACCCTGCTGTGAGGACGGCGGCAAATTGACCTCCGCGGCTCCCCCGTTGACGGTGCTTACTCCTACCTCCGCTGGTGGAGTAGAAGCGTCAATTCGGGGATTGATTGTCGCATCCCGACGAGACGCGATAATTCGATCCCCGAGAGATCGATTTCTACCCGCCAATTCAGGCAGGTAGTGTAGACCTGCCCAAAGAATGGTATGTGTGCACAGTATTAAGCTTTGAGGCCCTGATCCAAAAATCACAGAAGTCAATGGAAGTCTTTGACTTCAATGGCTTTGGATCAATCCTTTTTTTGGGTGGTCTTGAATGTTTTTACTGGGAACTCCATGTGAGGCTCCATTAAGTCTTTGTTTAGTAAAAACAAGTAATTATTTGAGGCAAAAGTAACAAGTGTAAAGAGAGATTAACAATGCCAGGTTATCAGTGATAATGCTATTATAAAAGCATACCATTATATTTAACAATGGCAGTCTGTTTTTATTAAGCTATAAATACCACTTTTTTGATATGAACATACAATGCCATAAAATTTGAACAATGCAACATCATAGGTTATTTTGTTTTCAGTGCTAATTTTGCAAGGCACCACTTTGACCTAGAAATGCTTATATTTTATTTCCTTTTCATATTTTATTACCCTGAACAATTTGTTCCTCCCGTGTTCTTCAGAGTTTTGTTATTGTGTTGATATGGCTTTATCTGAAGATTTGGGATTTTTGAGTGGGTTGATATATTACAGTATTTCAAGGATGTTTTGAAAGACTAAATTTAATAGTTTACTTAATACATAAAAATGTCCTTTGGCCTAATTTTGTTTGGAAGCTGAATTGCAGACAGATCAATAAATACACAGTCATATGCATTATATTTAATATGTTATTGTATTTGGTACCAACAATACATTTATACAACACTAGAAAATCTACTTTTAAGTTTAAATTAATACATTAATTCAATGAGTGGCAGGTTGAATTTAGGGAATTTAATTTTGAAGGAAAACAAGATAGTTTACATTCTAAGGCAAAAGGCTGCTGTAATGCTCATAAGACCATAAGAATGGCCATGCTAGGTCAGACTAATGGTCCATCAAGCCCACTATCCTGTCTTTCAACAGTGGTCACTGCCTAGATGCCTCAGAGAGAATGAACAGAAAAGAACAATTGTCAAATGATCTATCCCCTATTGTTCTGTCCCATCTTCTGGCAGTTAGAGGTTTTGGGACACCCAAAAATGGGGTTGCATTCCTGACCATCTTAGCTAATAGCCATTGTTGGTCTTAACCTCCATAAATGTATCTAATTCTTTTTTTAGCTCAGTTTTACTTTTGGCCTTCACAACATCTTCTGGCAACAAGTTCCACAGGTTGACTGTGCATTGTGTGAAGTTTTAAACCTGCTGCCTGTTAATTTCATTGAGTGACTCAAAATTCTTGTGTTATACGAAGGTGTAAATAACACTTCATAATTCAGTTTCTCTAAACCATTCATGACTTTATAGACCTCTATTATATCCTCCCTTTGTTGTCTCTTTTCTAAACTGAATCCTCTCAGTCTTTTTAACCCCTCTGCATCCTAATCTAAACCTTCTAATAATTTTTGTTTCCCTTCCCTGTACTTTTTCGAATTCTAATATGTATATTTTTAGATGGGGTGACCAGGACTGTATGCGGTACGCAATGTGTGGACATTCTATGGATTTATATAGTGGCACTATGATATTTTCTATCTTATTATCTACCCCTTTCCTAATGGTTCCTAACATTGTTAGCTTTTTTGACTGCTGCTGCACATTGTGCAGATATTTTCAGAGCACTATCAACAATGACCACACAATCTCTTTCTTGAGTGGTAATAGCTAATTTAGACCCCACCGTTTTGTAAGCATAGTTGGGATTATGTTTGCCAATGTGCATAACTTCGCATTTATCAACACTGAATTTCATCTACCATTCTGTTACCCAGTCACCCAGTTTTGGGGGATCCCTTTGTAACTATTCACAGTCAGCTTTGGATTTAACTATCCTGAGCAATTTTGTATCATCTGCAAACTTTGCCACATCACTGTTTACCCCCTTTTCCAGATCATTTCGCTCAGTTCAACCGCTCTGATCCCAGTACAGATCCTTGGGGCACCTGCTATTTACCTCTCTCCCTTGTGAAAACTGACCATTTATCCCTATCCCTTATTTCCTATCTTTTAACCAGTTATTGATCCATGAGAGGACCTTCTCCCTTATCCCATGACTACTTTGCTTAAGAGCCTGTGATGTGAGACCTTGTTAATGGCTTTCTGAAAGTCCAAGTACACTCTAACAACTGGATCACCCTGGTGGGCATGGTTTCCCTTTACAAAAGCTACATTGACTCTTCACTAACATATAGTTTTCATCTATATGTTTGATATTTCTGTTCTTTTCTATAGTTTCAATCAATTTACCTGTACTGAAGTTAGGCTTAGTGGCCTATAATTGCCAGGATCTCCTCTAGAGACTTTTTTCAAAATTGGTGTTATATTAGCTCAGGATGAAAAACATCTTTAGCTATAGTTAGCCCAGCTAATCCACATCAGTGGATGCGAGGTTAACCAAGTAGGAAAAATTGACATTCATTTGCCACTGGGTTTGTGAACGTTGCTCTCTTGGTAGCAGAGGCCCAGAAAAAAACCAAATAGACTGTTAATTCTGTCTCCAAGGAACTTATATGTGAATTCAACCTGTCATTAGACTTTTCATGTACTGCATACTGCCCCCAAATGGCTGAATTCAAACCGTAATTGTAGTTTTTTTTACATTGGATTACAGTCATTGTCATTAACTTCCAATTTGAAATCACACTCTGACTTAACATTTGTTGTTATTTCGTGTTCAGTTTCCTCATGTTTTAAAGCTGTTGATTGAAGTTCACATTTTACAATGCTTGCTACAATATCGTAGGTGATAATCTGTTTGAATAAAGGTTCAGTGCATCTGAATGGAACAATATGTATTCAATATTCTGAAATCTGGGATGAAATTCTGGCCCCATTAAAGTTGATGGGGAATTTTTCCATTGACATCATGGAGGCCAGGACTTCACCAATGGTATTGAAGGCTTTCATACCTTTATCCCTGACCTTACCTGATTTCAGTGCGACAGGGAGTCCTTATATTTCACACATTACAATTGAAATGCTAGTACAATTAGTACATATTTCCATGGTTTCCTTTGCAACGGCGATAAAAAAAGAGACAACATTCTCCGCTAAAAGCCACTGACAAACTGATAGATTAGATACGTGTCATTTTCAGCACAGTAAAGACTTGCTCCCTGCAATTGTTGCAGTAAATGCTTAGAAATAAGCAGTGCATATTTATGTCTTGGACCAAACGCAGCTCCAGGAGACCAGTTGATTCTGAAAAGTGCTTTACTGATAACTGATTTCTATGGAAGCTGTTGATCAGCTTTCTTCTGGGTAGAGTTACCAGAGGAATATCTCAGGTTGTTGGCTGCCCATTTTCTCAAAGTGTCTGATATGTAAAGAAGGTTGATAAAATGTTGACTTTATTTAACTTCTTTTGTCTTATAAAAAGGTGTCTATCTCTATTATAGGTGCAGGGATCTGCAACAGTATCCTGATGCAGAAATCAAGACCATCATCAGGACCTGATAACTTTCACCCAAGAGTTTTAAAATAATTGGCCAAGGAGCTTTCTGAATAGTAAGATGTTGATATTTAACAAACCTTAGCATGGTTGGGAAATTCCAGAGAATATGTAAAAAGCTAATATTTACCAATATTTAAAAAGGGTTAGCAGGATAGCCCAGGACAGGCTGGTTACCTTGACCATTGACCCTGGGCAAAACCATGGAAAGGCTGATATGGTTTATGATTAATAATAAAAAAATCAAATAATTATTGCTAATTAATAAGCATGTTATTATGGAAAATAGGTTTTAGTTAACAAAGTTGTTTTTTGATGAGATTACAATTTTGGTTGACATGGTAACTGTATTGACACAAAGATTTAGACTGCTGTAAGGCATTTGACTTAGTACCACATGATATGCTGATTAAAAAATAGCACTATATAAAAATCAGTTAACACATATTAAATGGATTAAAAACTGGCTAACTGATAGTTCTCAACAATAATTGTAAATGGGGAAAAATCATCCAGTGGATGTTTCTAATGGCTGCAATGACTGGGGCATGGACGGTCAGGCCTACTGGTCAGAGCAGGAGTCAGGCCTAGTGGCCTGAGCCAAAGGTCAAAATCAAAGACAGCATCAAGTACCAAGCTGATGGTCAGAGCTTCAGACAGAGTCAGGTATCAGGCCAAGGTCCAGAGCCAGAGACAGCATCAGAGGTAAGGTGGAAAAGCAGGGACCTGGAGTAGGGCAAGACGTCCGGAACTGGAAGTAGATGGGAGTCTGAGATAGGAGCAGGAGACAGGTAAGCGGGAAGGGTCCATGGTAACAGCCAGCCAGGAATTCTTCTAGTGCTCAGACAAATACCTGTTGTTACTTCCTGGTTTATATAGCACTCCTCAGCCAATTATGGGGGAGGGAGAAGCTGGATGTTTCCTGCAACTGGGAGCTTTGAGTGAGTGGCCCTCTGCGAGCTAACCATTTGCTAGACCTTTCCCTGATTACTTAGATGAGCTATTGGGTGATGGTCATGGCCTGAGCATTGCCTGGGGAGCCATACACCTGCTTTCAAGTCCTGTGATCCCTCACAGTGAGATCCCCACAGATCTGTTCTTGGGTCAATATCTTTATCAATGATCTGCAAGAAAATATGAAGTAATTGTTGGTAATGTGTGCAGAAGTTATGAAAATTGGTTGAGTGGTAACTTCTGATAAAGTCAGGTCAATTCTGCAGAGTGATCTGAATTGTTTGGCAGGATAGGCTCATTTGAACAACATGAATTTCAGTGCAGCCAAATGTAAGGTCATACATCTCAAAACAAAGGACGTGGGTCACACTTATAGGATTGGGGAGTGTATTTTTGAAAGCAGTAACTCTGAAAGGAACTTGGAGCTTGGGGTCATGCAGGACACCCAGGATATTCCAGTGTAATGCAGTATATAAACAGGGGAATATTGAGGAGACATAGGGAAATGGTGAAACCCTATATATGGCATTGATCAGACCATTACTGGTGTTCTAGTGTCCACACTTTAAAAAGCATGTTGACAAATTGGAGAAGTTTCAGAAAAGAACTGTATGAATGATCTACGGTCTGGAAAACCTGCCTTACAGTGAGAGACTAAAGAAGCTCAGCCTATTTAGCTTATCCAAAGAAGATTAAGGTGACTTGAACACGGTCCACAAGTTCCTACATGGGGCAGATGGGGAGGGTGAAAGATTTCTGATAGCAGAGGGGTCTTCACTATGGCAGACAAAGACAATATAAAATCCAGTGGCTAGAAGTTGAAGCTAGACACATTTAGACTAGAATTTTTAACAGCTAGGGGACTTAAGCACTGGAACAATTTACCAAGAAACTTGGTGCATTCTCTGGCACTTGAAATCTTTAAAGATTGGATATCTTTTAAAAAGATAACTTCTGGCTGAACTAGTACATATGGGCTTGATGCAGGCATTACATGGTGAAATCGTATGGCCTGTATTATGTAGGGGTTCAGAATGAATGATCATATGGTCCTTTCTGGTCTTAAAATATAGGAAGGGAGGAGTTGTGCTTGGAGCAGGACCTGGGGGGTGGGGTAAATTGATTGAATGACACCTTTGAGCTCCCCAGTCCCAAGAGCAACTGGTAGCTGGTTTGGCTCCCAACACAAATTAGAGCAATCTCAGGGCTGCTTTAATTTGTGGCAGTTTATAAAGGCCACTTAGGAAGTGGTATGTTAGCCAAGAACCTAAGAAGTGTGACATGCTGTAGCCATGTCCTTCCATTCCCCATGCACTCCCCAAACCTCTCTTACACAAGCAGTCTAAGAGGGGTACATTGATAGCTTTACTCCAGCCATGGATTCCTTCACACAGAGGGAATCCTCAGATGCCCATACAGGACAGCTTTACTGACTCTTTGCTCTGTGAGGGCTGTGCAAAGGGACTGTAGGGTGGACAGGATCTTATTCAATAGGGATAAAAACAATGTATCGGATGAAGATTTTTTTTATAACAGGAAATAATGAAAGGTTACCTATTTTGTTTTGTTTTGTTTCTATTTTACATAGGGCAATTTGTCCAGGTTTTCCTGAAATTTAATTATGGAAAAGATCACACTGCATTTTGCCGTATTCAGACACAGTCCCAATGACTCATACTAAACTATCCGACTATTAGTGTGTAAATATTTTTTATTATTCTAGAAGAACACCAGCACTTACATATTTATTCCTTAAATGCCTTACTAATCATAGTCCTCCATTATGTTTTTATCCTATTTTTCTTAGAGTCTTACTACTGATCAGTCCCTCCATCTATGTGTCTTAGGTACTCATGTCACTCCCATTATATAGTATGAGTGCCTCACACCCTTTAATGTATTTTTCCTTATAGCACCTCTGTGCTTACAATCTAGCTTCAGGTATACCATAACAAGTGAGGATGACAAACAAAATGTAGGAATGGTTACAGTAACAGGATCACATCACAGTTACTCACTGATGTCTAGACACATCCTATGGGTTTGGCTAATTTAGATTTTAGATTTCAACCAACTAAGATGAGCCTCATCCTAACAATTGAAAATTCAGAATAAATGTGAAGAGTTTAAGAAGTCAAAAATGTAGTAGTCACATTGTCAAGCCTAAGTCTGATTTCCCCCTAAACTTCACAGCATACATTGACACCAAATAGAATTTGTAAAATCCCAGGACTAAATTCTCTGTTGGTGTAGAGAGGTGGAACGCCATTGAAGTCAATGCCCACTTACACCAGCAGAAAATTTAGCCCCAATTCTTTATTTAAAAACCTTGGTTTTAGTTTATTACTAGGGGATTAGCAAGAGTCCCAAAGTGAGGGGTATATTATCTAACATCTGCCTACTCCAAGGTTGCTTGTGTCTTGGTCCTTGGGTAGGCTGCTCCTTCTAACATCCTTTTCCAGTCCTCTGAGTGCTTCCACTTCCCTCTGTGGTGGACCCCATGATCCAGTCAGTCTGACTGGATCTCTGGTTGCCATCTGTGATACCTAGCAGGCCCAGTGGGCTTGGCACCTTGGCTGAGATTCCCATCAGCCCCTTGTGCACAGTAACAGCTTGCGGTGACACAGAAGCAGTTTCTCCAAAACAAAGTATGATTTGTGTTGCCAAAAGGTACACAGCACTCAGAGAAATGGATTTAAAATAACAGACACCTATACACATATGGTGTCACCTATGCTTGCCATTCCTTTCCAGAACCTAGCCCTGGCGTTCTCTTGGGGACCATGTTACAGCCTTGCTGCAGACTCTTGATTCTCAGTCAGTCTCTCTGTGTCAGGCTGCAGTAGTAGACAATCCTTTCCCCTCCCTCCTTCTTTGTAGGTGAAGTCTTTTAACAGAGCAGTGTTTTTTGAGCTCCCTCTTCTCAGCCGTGGCAAACAGACCTGTCTCCAGGTTTGGGGCTAACTGTCCTTATTCACAGCTATTATGTTTGAGGGGATGCTCCTTATACAGGCTATGGCTTTACCTTTTCTGTGTGGTTTCTGTACTAACCTCTTTTGATCTAACTATGCATTCAGGCAGGATAGTATGGCACAGATATACTGAGGAGCATATTTTATTTTTTTTTATTAAAAATCCAAATACTTCCCAGTTCTCCACAGCTTGCCCCCTCATCTGAAGCATCTGGTACTTATTGATGTTATTGTTCTTTCTTTGTTCTTACAATTCCTCCTTCCATCCTGCACAAGTGTCTGTTATTCTTGCTGAAACATGGGGAGCAGGAGCCTGAAGAGAACAAAATTAAGCAGAATACTGCTACATTGTAAATTGGTTTTGATGACTCAGACTAGCTTTTTTTCCAGAAATAATTCCAGATCACGGTAGCATTTAGTAAGAACACTAAAAATATTGGCACACTATTGTGATGGGTTACCCCCGGGATGCCCTCTGGATCTGGGGTACCACTGAACCCCCTGGCCCACCAGCCTGGGCTCCCTCTCACACTGTACTGCTGTGACAAGCTGCAAAGCCCTCCAGCCTGCACTTTCACCAGCATTCACACAGGTAGGGTTACATGCAGGGTCTATAACCACCAGCTTCCCAGACTAGGACCCCAGAGCAGTACCTTCCTGCCCTGGTCAAATCTGGTTAGTATATGGGTTTAATACCTGGTCTGCCTCTCCCTCAGTGTGAAGGGAACAATGCACACTTGTGGTAACCAAGCAGAGATTTTTCCCAGTCACAGCTCACCGGTTTAGATTAAAACAAAAACAAGTTTATTAGCTACAAAAGATAGATTTTAAGTGATAGCAAACCAATCAAAGCTGATTACCTTGCAAGTTAACAACAAACGCAAACTAAGCTTAATATACTAAATAGACTGGATATGTATTAACAGATTCTCACCCTAACTGATGGTATAGGCAGACTTGTAGATTCTTGAGGCACAAGCTACCACTTGCTTTGCAGCTTGAAATCCCCAGCTGTTTCATACGCAGGCTAGAAATCCCTTTAGCCTGGGTCCAGCACTTCCCCAGTTCAGTTGTTGGTCCGCAGGTGTTTCCAGAAGTCTCCTTCTGTGACATATGACGTCACTCCCTGCCTTATATAGCTTTAGCATATGGCGGGAACCCTTTGTTTCAAAATTGGTTCCCAGACCAATTTGTGGAAAAATACTGACATCCCAAGATGGAGTCCAGCATCATGTCGCCTTGTCACATGTCCGCGTAGAGTCATAGCAGCCATTATTTACAGGTTGTCTGTAGTGTTCTCAGGAAGGCTCCCCAGGTGGGAGATAAACTTCTCCTAAGGCCTATTGTTTTTCCTAATGGTCCATTGCCCTGAATAGCCCTTCCTCATCCACTATCTAGACTGAAAGCATCAGGGGAGGGGGAGGGATAGCTCAGTGGTTTGAGTATTGGCCTGCTAAACCCAGGGTTGTGAGTTCAATCCTTCAGGGGGCCACTTAGGGATCTGGGGCAAAAATCAGTATTTGGTCCTGCTAGTGAAGACAGGGGGCTGGACTCAATGACCTTTCAAGGTCCCTTCCAGCTCTATGAGATCAGTATATCTCCATATATTGTCTAGTGGGCCTTACCCAGGTCTAACTACATTTGAAGTACAGATACATAGTCAATATTCATAACTTCAGGTACAAAAATGATACATGCATACAAACAGGACAATCATATTCAGCAAATCATAACTTTTCCAATGACACCTCACATGACTTATCTTGCATAAAGTACATCATAATTATGCTATAAGCATATCATAATGATATCACTATGAAGAATATGGGGTGCAGTGTCACATTGCTGAAACATGGGAAGCAGAAGCCCAAAGAGAACAAAGTTAAGCAGAATACGGCTACATTGTAAATTGGTTTTGATGACTCAGACTAGCTTTCTTTCCAGAAATAATTCTAGATGGTGGTAGCATTTAGTAAGAACACTAAAAATATTGGCACACTATTTATTCCTAGGAAAATTAATTCCAAATAAAAACCTTCTTGCTAGTCTTTCATATCATAACAAGTTTCAAACTCTGTCTCCTCACTACACCAATAACCTCCAAACATTTGCATAACTTCAGCTCTCTTGAATATGTGAAGGAAATATAGTGTGGAATTATACAGCTCTTGAGCCCAAATGACATTATTGTGTTCTTTAATTAAACACTGCCATAACAACTGCAATGTGTTTGCTCTCCGCAGTCAGAAGAAATAAAACTGGTGAGGACAACAAGAATTTTGAGGAGTTTTGATGCAATAAATGACAACCAGCCTGTGCATGTAGTGAGTCACTCATAACAATCATCACATGAAAACAGGATAGCTCAGTGCAAAGGTCAGACATTCCTCCCTGATTTTGCTGTCACCGGGGGAGCCAGGTATAGCATGGCCCTAGAAGTTTACAACTTACCAAATGTACATTGTGTTGTACTTGCTTATTCATGAGAGACCGTGGATGTTCAGAACATGGCAGTCCACCTACACAGCATGCAGTAGAAGATTAGTGCATTTTTATTACCCCTGCCCAGCTGTCACCTTTACAGATGCTATTCATGAATCACAAGTGCAATTCAGACACAAACAGAAAATGCCAGCAGAATGGCTTCATTTTTGACAATGCTGTCAAATTCTGGGAATGTCAATGGAAAACTTAATATCTGCTCAGAGAGAGCTTGCAGCAAGCTGTAAATGTAAGATCTTTTATATATATAAAAATGATTGAGAACACTAACAGCCCTCAGCTGTCTCATCCTGTAGTGCCCTGCTGAAATTTAGCACAAACAGGTAGAGGCTGCTATTCAAGCTGTCAGGGCTAGTAGTTGTTCTGATGTTGAGTTTCATATCTATGTATTAAATTGTGATGATACAGCTGGAAACACCCTGGATGCTCTGAAGTCTTAATTAATAACCTATAGGGGACAAATTAATCCAGCTCATGGCTTGCAGAGTTATATGTATGGGAAACTGAAATACTTGGCAAAATGTTTGGATTTTGATGCATTGAACAAATCACAATTAACAAAGGATGTTTTCAGTCTCAGGCCCTAAATAAATAAATCCAACTGAACATTTCCATAGATGCAGCATGTGTTTTGGAACTAAAGTCTTTATAATCACCATCTACTCCAAACAAAAATGAGGGGACAAACTTTGTCCAGCCACAGTCAAACTCACGCAAGGTGGAGGGCAAAGGAGAAGGCCAGGATCTCTTAATAGCGTCTCCTTCAGATTAATCTGTTGGTGAGGTGCAGTTTGCCTCTGCATGGAAGTAGCAGCAGGTCTGGCACTTGAACCTTGGATATCTCTTGAAATCTATAAGGATCTTGGGGGATATGCCAGAGGCCAAGGCTTTCTGCCTATGACGGGGTCCATGCCTGCACACTGTCTTCAGAACCCCCAAAAGCTTGGCAATGTGCTTCTTCCACTGGTGGCTATTTCCAGGATTCCCCATGGAATGGGATCCAGTGCACAGAATGGAACTACTATATATATATATATATATATAGTAAAGCCTAGGGCTAGAACGTCACCTTTCAGAGGAGCTGCTGCCGAGGTGGGATTTGCATCATTTTATTATTATTTTATTACTANTATATATATATATATATATATATATATATATATATATATATATATAGTAAAGCCTAGGGCTAGAACGTCACCTTTCAGAGGAGCTGCTGCCGAGGTGGGATTTGCATCATTTTATTATTATTTTATTACTATTAATAGCATTATTCCTCCATATTACAGCATAGGGACTTTTTAAAAACAAAAAGCTTCACAACATGTAAGATCTTTAAGCATAAAAAGGGGAAAGCTACAGGCTAAAATTCATGAGTAACCAATAAATCCTGACCCCGACTCCGTAGGTTTGGGTAGTCTGGAGTTTTGTTAAATCCTTTGCAGAATTCCTGCATTTTAGGTGCCCAAATGCACTCATTCTCCTTTGACTTTCCTTAAAATTCTCACAGTGCCTAAGTTCTGTCTTCTGGAGGTCACTGATCATGATGTCTTGTATACTAATGTGTTCCCGAGTTGCTCATTCCTACCCTTAAGGATCACTCCAATTCCTCCGATAATTGCTGGGATCGTCTTTGTTCTAGTTTTCCTTAAACGTTCCACATTATGGAGAGTTCTTCATACTTCACCATGTTCTTGCTTATTTTTTATGTTTCTGTCTTCTGGTATGGCAATATCAATGAACATGGTCTTGCTTGTCTTCTTCTCCACAGCAACTATATCCAACCTGTTCAGTCTGTGACAATTGCCAGATCCCATAAAATCTTAGCCTCTTCATTCTCTAAAGCTCTTTCAGTTTGGTGATCTTAATACTGTATAGTTCATTAAAATCTGTATATGCCATAGAGGATCCAATACAGACATTTGGTAATCTTGCTGAGTCAGTTTATATATTATCTCCCAGACAGGGTCCTGCAAGCTCCAAGCACATGGTCCACCATCTCTTCCTTTTAGGAACACATTCTGCAGTTCAGGGAGCAATTCTGTTTGTCTGTTTTGTTTCAAACATAATTAATCCCTAAGGACTGTTCTTGTATCCTCATAATCTGTCTTTTGAGGTAACTTTCTACAAGCCATGATTTTATTAATCTCTGATCACTAATGGGTTTGATCTTTCTCCACCACTGTCTGTGAATCGACTTCAGTGTAAATCTTTCGAGTCTTTCTTTGGTGATTTGTTATTGCTTTTCATTTATACTTTCTTGGGTTGGGGCATATGCTTGTCCTTCACTTGTTATCATGACCAGATGATGTTTTATTCTGACTCCTCATATTTTTTGATGTTATATTCTTCATTGTCAAGTTCTTCCTTCACAGATAGCAGATATTTTCCTTCATCACATTATCAGATGTACATCCAGTACATATCTTGATGGATATTCATTACTCTGTGCATTGCTAGGACTTTCTTGTTGGGATATCAATTTTTTTCATTCCCTCTTGATACCACTTGATCATTCTGGCAGTGTACCGTACTACTAGTATATCACCCACATATTAATGGCTCAGATCAAATTCTTTGAGTTGAGTTTTGTCCTTAGTCTACTTCTTATTAATCTGTGATATTCTTTCCTCACTTCTTCTTTGGCTTCCTTATCTTGCAACTGTGACAGTTCCCTGATTTCAAGGTGTTGGTAGGGGCCATGCTGAGAGAAATTTTGGATAATACCTCTGTTAACTTGTATGCCAGTTTAACTGCCCCTCTTTATGGACCCTGATGCACATTTAGTTACCCCAAACCATAGCTCTATATCATCACCAAACTTTTCTTCATGTCATCAGTCTACTTTTGTGATATTATTATTATTACTGGCATTACAGTAACACCTAGATGCCTCAGTCATGGATTAGGACCACATTGTGCTTGGCCCTGAACAAAAAAAGCTTGCAACCCTTTATGCAGATAGTGAAAAACCTGTGCAATGCATGTGCAGTATGTACTTTTCAAAAAGATTATAGCCAGATGAAACCACACCCAGTTTTCATTGTAAGACTTAGAGGCATGTCTCAATTAATGCTTTTTCCATGGCAGTTTTCAATCATTATCCTTTTTGGCTGTAGAACTGAATTTATAACCAGAGTTTATGACAGAAAAAGTATATTTATTTCAGCCTCATACTCAGATAATGGCTAACTATTTTTAGTCCATTTTTTTTTAAATGTTCACTTGTGGAGAGAGCCCACACCAGAGTTTTAGTAATTTATAAGCAACTGAAAGCAGGAAAGCAGTTGGAAACTTAACTAGAACTGTTGCTATTGCTCCTGCCATAATAAATAAAAACAGTGTTTTGTCAGGTTAGGGTTAACTGCAGTGGAGTATCTTGGTTTTGCTGGTCTGAAGAAGAATGGGAAAGCAAGCAGCTTAACCAAAATTAGTTTCCATAGTGATGAATATAGGTATAGATTTCAAGTTCTCCTCTAGTTACTAAGGAACAATCCAAATTCTTTAATCGAGGGTACAACACTGTCAAGAACACAGTTGATATAATTTTGTTGATATCATTTTGATTATCTTTCTGCAGAAAAAGAGTTTATATTGCATGGGGTCAGCTATCAGAGTATCTTTTTGGATCTGTTACTATGCTAGTGTTATAAATAATCCATGAGCTCAGAGTGTTTTCTATTAGAGCAGTTCAAAGCCTATAAAGGCAGCAGCAGAATTCAACCACAACTTCTGTTAATCATTGCATGGTCTCCTTTATTGATTCTACATTAATAGCAGCAGCTGGTAATACCATCCAGCAGAGTGGCAGGGTTTAAATTATACACTCTGTGTCAGGTTCAGCTATTGCACAAAGACTATAGTGAGAACAAGATGTAGCACAAAGTGGATTCATTGTAGGGGCAAAGATTGTAACAGAAAAAGTTATAGCACAAAATGAACCATACTTATTACTGATACGTGTACAATCCAATAAGTGTACCTGTACTTCTTTATTATATTATTTTAATCAGTCCATTGTATTTCTAGGAAATATGTTCCCTCATTATAGGTAAATGTGGCGTTCCTTTGAAAAATACAAAGGGATATTTTCATAATGCTTAGCTTTCTGGGTGTGCATTTTATTAATGAAATAATTATGTTTTTCAGTGCACACTATAGGAATGTTCACTGACAAGTGCCAATAATATGTAAACATTTTGAAGTTATTTGAAATAATCTAAAAATAAAATTTAAAAACATTTTAAATGCTTGTAACTAAAGCTTGTTGATAGTTATCTAATGGAAGAATTTTGTGTTGAAAAATAATGATCTGATGAAATCAAAACATTTCATGGGAAAATATAAAATCTGTTGAAATTTTCAACAGGAAATTATTGAAATATTTCACTTTGTTCAGGGCAAAACATTTTGGCTTGCCAATCATTTTTACTTGCATTAGAATAATACTATTAACACCAAAGTCAAAACAAAACCTTTCAATCTTATTGAAATTAAAATTTCCATAAAACATTTAAATATGATCAAAACAGAAATATTTCATTTTGTTAACAATTTGGAGATTTTGATTTTTCATCTGGATTTGGGATGACACCAAATTTTGAAATCTCAGAATTTCCCGAGAGATGGAAATTCTATTTTTCAACCAGTGCTGCTTGTAACAGTCAATACATGCTATATGCAGTACTGGGGCTTTTTAAAGAATAGTGCCATTAGCATAACTTGAAAGCCCATATTGTGTTTTTAACACATTATGGTGTTAACTGCTATTTAAAGACAGAAGGACCTATTTATTGGCTTTTCTCGCTCAAGGATATAATTCTGTACTGAGGAGAAGCAACAATATTTCTTCTAATGATTTCTTTATCCTTTTTGGCCTATTCCTGTCAGCATCCACTTTAAAAGAAGTTGAGTGGGGATAGAGTGAAGTACAACAAGCTACAATAAGGTTTACCTCCTGACTTGATTCATAGGTTCCAAGGCCTGAAGGGACCATCGTAATCATCTTGTCTGATCTGCATAACACAGGCTATTGAATTTCTCCAAAATAATTCCTGCATCATACCTTTTAGAAAAGCATCCAATCTTGATTTAAATATTGTCAGTGATGGAAAATCCACCACGACCCTTGGAAAATTGTTCCAATGGTTAACTGCTCTCACTGTTAATAATTTATGCCTTATTTCTAATCTGAATTTGTCTAGATTCAATTTCCCGCTTCCATTGGATCATGTTATACGTTCTCTGCTAGATTAAAGAGCCAATGATTAAATATTTGTTCCCCATGTAGATACTTATAGACTGTAATCAAGTCACTCCCTTAACCGTCTCTTTGTTAAACTAAATAGATTGAATTCCTTGAGTCTATCACTAGAAAGCATGTTTTCTAATCCTTTAATCGTTCATGTGGCTCTTCTCAGAACCTTCTCCAATTTTTCAACATCCTTCTTGAATTGTGGACATCAAACTGGACACAGTATTCCAGCAGTCGTCACACCAGTGCCAAATACAGAGGTAAAATAACCTCCCTGCTCCTACTCAAGGTTACCCTGTTTATGTATCCCAGGATTGCATTAGTCCTTTTGGCCACAACATTGCAGCGGGAGCCCTTCAGCGGATTATCCACCATGATCCCCAAATCTTTTTCAAGTCACTGCTTCCCAGGATAGAGTCTTGCATCCTGTAATGATGAAGTGGAGAAGAGAAAAATCTCTTTCATTGATGGTTCTCTACAGCCCTGGCTTTGCTGATGATGTCCAAGTGGAATCATAGGATATACTTGGCATGTTAAGCCGGAGTCTAGAATTTTGACCTTTAAAATCCTCTCACCCCACTTCTTTTTCATAGTTGGAAAAAGTAAAAAAGTCAGTGTAACTGGGATTCCACCCCACAATTTCAAAGTGAGCCCCCTTTTTCAATGAAAATTTTTTTTCATCCCAAATATTTCAGCCAGCTCTAGTCTCTGCTCTTTCTGCTCCAAGGCAGCCCAATTGCACACTGCTCCTTGCTTAGGGCTCATGGTATCACCACAATCCAGACCTAAATTTCTGTTGAATAATGAATAGGACACTTTTCAGTCATGCAAGTATTCTTGTTCTACATACAAATTGCAATAGTGTACAATGTAATTTTTTTGGTAAGAAAATGCTCAGAAAGATAAACCAAGATGACCAACAAGAGTTTACCTAAGCCTCCCTTTCCCCTTGTTGCCAGATGTCTGCTATTGATCCATTTCTCCGTGGTATATGTGGAGGTACTATTAATACTGTAATACAGGGGTTGGCAACCTTTCAGAAATGATGTGCCGAGCCTTCATTTATTCACTCTGATTTAAGGTTTTGCGTGCCAGTAATACATTTTAACATTTTTAGAAGGTCTCTTTCTATAAGTCTATAATATATAACTAAACTATTGTTGTTTGTAAAGTAAATAAGGTTTTAAAAATGTTTAAGAAGCTTCATTTAAAATTAAATTAAAATGCAGAGTACCCCGGACAGGTGGCCAGGACCTGGGCAGTGTGAGTGCCACTGAAAATCACCTTGCGTGTGGACTTTGGCATGCGTGACATAGGTTGCCTACCCCTGCTGTAATATATAATGTTGTTTGGCCGCTAAAGAATAAAGATACAAACAAAGAGCCTAATTCTGGACTCCTTTTTCAGAGCAATCTCTGCAAAAATATATCAGAAAATATAACAAATACATTATTTCAGTTTCTCTAAGTTCTAGGTCTAACTCTTGTTCTCAGGTAGTATGGCAATGGGGTTGTTAGAAATACTTAGATTTCCTTTTTGTCCTTTACATGGTACTTATTATTAGAAAAACTGACAAGATTTTTTTCACTACCAATACAGGTAATGCCTCTACCTCAGAAAGCTCTTACTGCAGCTATTAAGGATCTCAATACTATTGAGGTGATACCAGATTTATATAAAATACCTCTTCTTTCAAAAAAAAAAAATCAGTGTGAACTTCATAGATATGAGGAGTAAATATTAGACATGTTAAAAGTGAATGAGCCATAAATTTTTCAGAGGAGATTAAGCACTGTAGGATTGTTTACCTCCGTGTGTCAGAACTGTGCTTCCACATATATCTTTTAAATCCCATATCCCTGAAGCAAATACAAAATAAGAAAAGCCCTGGGTTAAACTCTTGGATTCTTGCATCCCCCAGAGGATATTGACAAAACAGGACTATCTCCCTCTTTGTGTGTCTGCCCGAACACTGATTTTGACACCTTACCTCCTGCTGGGCCCTTGTAGCTCACTGAGCCCTAACCTTTGCTTTTACTAGCAGGATACTGTCCCTTAGTAACTGTGCTAATGAAATGGGACAGAATAAGGAGCACAGCTTAGAGGGAGCCTCTTTTTCAGGAGCAAGTTTATTGGATTCTATTTCAGGATAAATGTTGCCCCTTCCTTTTCCTCTCTCCTTCTTTGCTTATCTCCTTTCCAGAACTCAGGCTAAAGATTGTAAGGCAGTTTTTGCAGCGAGAGCAGGAAATTGGAGGTGGTTCAAGTGTGGCTAATCAAATTATACTTACATTGGCCACAGTTCAATTACTAACCGTTTTTAAAGGCCAGACCTCTCAGAAGATTGATGGTAATATTTATGTATGGGAAAGGGGCAAGAAATTGAGCTGATGGTATACAAAATTGAATTTTCTGACTACTGCTGCAATTCTCAAGTTAATATACTGTATTACAACACAGAAACATGTTAACTATGTTTGTGTTGCTTTAATGGCATGTGGATATAATATACAGCATTGGGGAAGGCTTCTATATAAATTAAGGTTGAAACCTTCTAACTATTTCTTGGAGATAGTTTAGCCACCTTCCACCAGGTTAACCCAGGATGAAGGCCACAAGCGATGATTCATAGATTTCAAGGCTAGAAGGGACCATTGTGATGATCTAGTCTGGGCTTGTGTATAACACAGGCCATAAAACATCTCCAAAGTATGTCCAGGTACAGACTACAGTGGCGTAGATACCGGCCAATCCTCTCCATCAGACAGGCCATGGCTGGTCAGCATACTCATAAGTGACTGACACTGGTTGGGGTGAGGGTGTTGTGAAAATCAGGGTCCAGGCATCCCCAGAGGGAGAACAGAAGGTATGAACTCTAACAAATAAGCAATTGAATCAACGGATTGTATACAAACTGTATATAAAAATAAGTCAAGTAAGGCCTTTTATGAATGCTTGTAATGTTCTGAACTTGATAATCATTCTGGCATATGTATACAGGTTATGGTCAAGAAGATATGCATATATGTAGAAAATTGTAATTGTAACACTGGTGCAACTTCAGCATTACCTCACAACTCCAATAAAACCTCAGCTGGAGTATTATATCCAGTTCTAGGCACCACGTTTCAGGAAAGATGTGGACAAATTGGAGAAAGTCGAGTGGAGAGCAACCAAAATGATTAAAGGCCTAGAAAACATGAGGCAAGAGTGAAAAAACTGGGTTTGTTTAGTCTGGATAAGAGAAAACGGAGGGGGGACATGATCACAGTCTTCAAGTACATAAAAGGTTGTTATAAAGAGAAAGGTGATAAATTTTTCTCCTTAACTACTGAGGACAGGACAAGAAGTAATGGGCTTAAATTGCCACAAGGGAGATTTAGGTTAGACATTAGGAAAATCTTCTCAACGGTAAGGTACTTAAGTACTGGAACAAATTACATAGGGAGGTTGTAGAATCTCCATCCCTGGAGGTATTTAAGAACAAGTGAGACAAACACCTGCCAGGGATAGTCTGTGTAATACTTAGTCCTGCCTCAGAGCAGAGGACTGGACTAGATAACCTATCGAGGTCCCTTCCAGTCTGACATTTTTATGATTTCTATGATGAGAGGGTGGTGAAGCAGTCAGGCAGGAAGGGGCCGCCTCCCCAACCAGAGACTAGTTCCAAGCATCTAGCATTGTACAACCCAGAAAAAGACAAATGATGGGCCATTAGGGTAATGGGAAAACATTGAGACATCGCAGCTATAATTTCCCCACCCATGGAATGGAGTGGGGTGGGGGAAGTAAAAAAGCCCTTTTATTAAAAGGAGGCTTGAAACTGAAGTCTTCCTCCAGAGCTGAAGGACAGTCTTGGAGATGGGGGACTGTCTGTGAATGCTGGATCCCCTCTATGGCAGGGGCAAGGTGGGAAACTGCTCAGAGGCAACAGGTAACTTGTATTACAAAAGGGAATTTTGGAGTGTGAAGCCTGAAGTTGCATCTTTATGTTTATTTTCTGTGTCACTTATATTTGTTTGCTTCCCTTACTATTTCACCTGTGAGCCTATGAGTTTTCTATTAAATACACGTTTTGTTTATTTTTACCCCAGGCTGGTCTCTGTTGTGCAAACTGTGTGTGTTCCAGGGGCAGTTTTCATGTCTTTGGGAGTCGTGGACTGAAGGGGAAAACTCTGAGTGTCTGATAATTAAGAACTTGGGGTAGATAGATTTGGGGAGACTTGGGACTGGACGGGCTGTTGGGGTTCCTGGAAGGAGTGACTAGGCTGGTGAAAGCCAGGGTGAGACCTTTATGCTTGTGGGCTGGCTACTGGTGTCAGGGCCCTGAGCCACAACAGCACAGCATTAAGGCACCCAATGTTACAAGTCAGGCAGTGACAGAACCCCTTACTGGTCTGGATGATCCCCAGAATGTCACCTGTGTGGCTAGAGTTTGGGAGATACTGGGAATCATTTCAGCCCCACGGCAGTTTCTGCTCTTTGGGCTCCCATGGAAATTGGCCACAAGTTGTAGCTCCCATGGAAATTGGCCACAAGTTGTAGCTATCCTTTCCAAGCAACCAAAGTGGTGATGGAAATACCTCAGAGGTGAATGGCTCTGCTGGTGTGACAGCAGCATTTAATCAAGCCCTTAACATGAAGGAATCCTTAGCTTCCTCTGACAATCAGTGAAGTTGCTAAAGCTGGTATAAGGATATTTTGAATTCGGATTGTTTATGACTAGCAAATGAGAGACAGCCCTGCTTCTGGGTGTTGTAACTGATATATTCAGCTTTCTACAAATTAAATATAATATAAAGAAGATAAACTAATGCTTAAGGAAAAGCTGGTGATCATTAGATCACTGAAAATATTGCAAGAACACAAGCAGCAAAAAGTTAGCAAGAAATCAAATGAAAAGGTTCAATTGCCTCACCATTGTACTTTAATAAACAGGAGTTACAAAAGGTGATTTTGAAAGCAATTAAAATTATTCAGTTTCATCAGGCAGGCACACACAAGGGGCATTGATCTGACTGTAGTCAGTATTCCAGAAATAAGTACTGGCTGAAACAATCTGGTGTTTCTGTAGTTTGCATTTCAGTATGGAAGGACACAATGTGTCTATACAGGCACAGTGCAGATGCTTTTCAAGTCAGTTTTTCATTTGGAGCAAGAATCAGTGATGTGGAGTCAGGTATTTTCTTAGACTAATTTCTTTATTTACAAAATGTAGACAAGTCCTGTCCCCTTGAACATGGGTGGTGACAAATGGGGCCTGAGTAACTCCCTGCAGAAACTTCAGGCAAGATATCTCTGCCCTGTTCCTAGAAGCACCTGTCTTGCACCTCTGTCCAGAGCCTCACACAGGTCTAATTGCATAAACAAACTCTGTGCTCCTTTTCCTTCCTCAGACCATGAACTTTTCTTTCTGGAAACCTCTAATCCACATCTCCTCTCTGAGATCACATGGCCTGGAAAAAGATGAGCCTGCAGATTTGCTTTTCTTTTGTGTAGCTGCTTGGTGATACAAAGAAAACTCACAAAGGTTTAATGGCCCGGACAAAGAAGAGTGTTTTAATCTGCACAGTATATTTTAATGACACTCTGGGTCTGGATATTCTATGGCATTTCATTCTGGGTGCTTATACATTACTGACCACAAAGGGAGAAGCCATTAGACCCTTTCAACATATATAGTGTCAGGGTCCTGTGTACACTACAGAAACTGCCGTTTGTACACGCTGAAAAATATGACAATTTTTTTTGACTGTGAGCCTGTGCTTAATTCAATTTAAAAAACAAACAAAAAACCCCCAACACTTCCAGATTTAGGCTGGCTGCTGTCTAAACCTGGGAGTGAATGATGTGCTGGGCTAGGGCAACCCAGACAGAGAGTGGCATTGGCTGGGGGTGGTGGTGCAATGAACATCTCCCATCTGTGGTTCCTGAGTACAGAGTGCCTATTAGTCTGTCTGGGCTTCTATACGGGGATTATCACCATCATGTCTGAATGCCTCCCTGATATCTGACCAGCAATGGAGCTCCCAGAGGGAATTAGGGTGACTCCATTCCTGGCAGAGACTCCAATGATAGGTGATGGTAGAAACACCACCTGCCCTTCCCTTGGGAAAACACCGCTGGTAGCAAAGGACCTTCCTGTAACAGTTCCAGTGAATCTGGCCTGATATACTCTAGCATGGACCTGGCTCAGTGAGGTCATGACTTTGTCTCAAGGACAGTTTAATTGTACTTAGTCCAACTGGCGGCACAACTAAGCTGAAAAGATTTAAAAAAAACAGATTGAATAAATAGTTCTACTGTAGATTTCAGAGTAGCAGCCGTGTTAGTCTGTATCTGCAAAAAGAACAGGAGTACTTGTGGCACCTTAGAGACTAACAAATATATGCATCCGAAGAAGTGGGCTGTAGCCCACGAAAGCTTAGGCTCTAATAAATTTGTAAGTCTCTAAGATGCCACAAGTACTCCTATTCTTTTTTTAGTAGTACTGTAGTTCTCCTCCCTTTCTCCCTCTCAGCATCACTTTTGTATTGAGGTTTATGCTTTTAAAGGACTCTGTACACATGTTGTACCTCTCTATAGATCACGCCAGGTGGATTGATAGCAGCCAGCAGCAGAGTCAAGCCGGAGCAAATTATTGAACTATGGGAACACAAGTCTACTTACTGATGCTGCTGAAAGTTAGGCATGCCCATTTTTCAGAGAATTCCTCTCCTTGGGATTTTTCCCTTTTTAGTAATGGGCTATGTGCTATGTTTGTCCTACTCTACCAATATAATGGTATCTTTATTTAGGGCCAATGTAGGGAACTCCACTAAACTCAATGTGGTCTCTGATGAGCATAAAAAGAAGTTAGTGGGGGAGATACTAGTAAGATGGGTGAAACCAATATTCAATCGACACCCATTGCAATTTGCCATGTATTTTGCCTACCTCATTCCAGGGAACATACTCTATAGAACTGTTACTTCCACACTCCTGATACCTATGGAGCCTTCAATCTGTGCCATTCATCTATAAGAGCTGCAGTGAGCAAAGGGGACAGGAAGCACCACATCGTGTTACTGGACCGCTTTCCTACTCCACTTCCTCATGCGTTAGAAGTAGAACCCCTCTGCTTGCGGAAGTTAAGCCTTAAACACCTATGGGATGTCTGCATTGCAATAAAACATCTGCCTTTGGCACATGTCAGCTGCCTCAGGCTCATGGTGTTTGGGCTGTGGGGCTGTAAATGTGAGGTGTAGGCTTTCAAGCTTGGGCTGGAGCCCATGCTCTAGGGTCCTCCTGCCCTTGCAGAATCTCAGAGCTCAGGCTCCAACTCAAGCCCAACTGTCTACACCCCAGTTGTACAGCCCCACAGACCAAACCCTGTGAGCCCAAGTCAGCAGACCTGGGCCAGCTGCAGGTGTTTTTTTGCAGTGTAGACATACCCTCAGTGACTTCTGCTGAAGAGACAGTTGATTTATAAGGAAGATTGCCTTGGAGAGTTATTTTCAGGAGAGCAGGATGGCAATGAAAAGAACTAATGCTACAGAATCTGCTTCTACCTACAGGTATTAAAAAAAAAGTCACACTTTAATTATTTGTAATAAACATTCAGGCTGTCTATCCACCACCTGCATTAATTGCCTGAGACAGCCCTCACAGGGTCGATAGACAGCAGGAAACTATTTCACAGGGTAAAACAGCCTTTTCTTTTGTGAATATGAGAAATTAATACCTTTCTCCGCAACCTCTTGGGCATAATCAAATTCTCATAGCTACAGATAAAATTATATTTTCTTCTCAGAGCAAGTGCAATTCATTCCAGACACTCTTTGTCCCTCTTGATCTGCCTGCCATGCCAAACAAAACGGTCATTTACAAAAATAATGAAGATCTTTACCTTCTCCTGTGCAGTATGTATTGCTGAGGGAGTCATAAAGCAGCCATTTAACATTGCCCTCTTCACTTGCTGCTCTTTTGGTGTGTCACTGGCATGTGTTTTTGGCAAAATGTGAATCACATTACTCATACCCACTTTGTATTTCTGAAATGTGCAAGGACAATGGCTAATTTTTGGCAGTGTCTTATTCTCCAAGCATGGCATTTTAAAAAGGGCTAAAGCCAGGTCCTCAGCTGTTCTAAACCAATGGAGCTGTGTCGATTTGCTCCGAGTGAGTATCTGTCCCTTACTCTTTAACAGTACTGATCCCCTTTTCCCTTACTGATGAATTAGTGAATGGATTCCCTCCTTTGTCCTCTTTGCCATGCTCTGGCACAGTTGCTACTGTCCCATCTTCCTGTCCATTTCTCTCTTTTTCCATATATACCTCCTGCTCCTGTCCTTCTCTTCTTAGTCTTCTCTTCTTAGTCTCTTCTGATTGTCCTCTTCCACAGTTTTTTTCTGTCTATTTTGTATTCATTATTCTCTCTAATCTCTTGCTCCCTCTCTCCTGGTGGCTCCCTCTGCACGCTCTCTCTCTCTCCCACTCATCAGACAATACTTACTGATAGCATGCATAGGACACGCATTGGTATTTTCCATCCGCAAGGCTGAGCTGAGTGCAAGGGAGCAGACAAGTGATGCTTAGGACAGTACAGCACATGATGCCAGTTTTTTTTTTTAAAGTCATTGGGAGTTTTGCCATTGACTTCAGTGCATTTATTACTGTATTTTTTTAGAAGCACAAAAATTCATTAAGGATAACAGTGGTCACTGAAGTCAACAATCAACAATCAAAAATATGACTGGGCTGTAGCTGGTGTCAAAGTTAGATTCAGGACTTACAATTTGTTAGACCACTCTGTTTATTAGCACAGCACTCTGCTAATACATTTAGATAATGTGAGCACCATGCAAGACCCACACTACCTTATTTTATACAGATAAAAAGGGCGTGAACTTAACAAGAGGACAAAGAAAGCAGAACTGACAAGTTTACCTGAGGCTAGACATACATATTCAGTTTTCTTACTAACTTTTACAGATCTCCAGCTAATGTTCCACCATTAGCTTAAGTGGACTTATTGTTTATGCCTTAATGTTCCTTTTTCTGACACCTGTATTTCAACATTTCTTATTTTTGCTTAAAGGTACATACAGCATTTCTTTAACCCATTCTATTTTTCCAATATAATTCATTCTACTTTTACACTGGGATACTGGAATTCTCCATTTGGGGTATCAATACATTTGTAATTGTTTTCCTATTGTTTCATGAAAATTATTTTACTCACACATCCTGGTTATTTTCAGTTGGTTTTTGGCTAACAATCTGCAGGAATGAGCAAACTCCGGCAAATGAATTTAAATGATATATTATTGCGTTTAAAAAAAATTGGACACAGGAATTAGAGTTTGAGTTCCTTTTCATATGAGAAGGCGTTCTCATGATGTTGTACCATATATTTACAGTAGCCACACCATGGTGGTAATGTGTAATTAAACTGTGAAAAGGACACAAATGTATTAGATTAAACACAGCCAAGGGCCGCCGTATTTATGGGCAATCTCTAATTTTTTAAAAGTTTTTATTTTCAAACAGAAAGGCAAAAGCCAGTAAGTTTATCAATAAATCATACCCTCATTAGATTTTCATTATATATTTATGGAGCTGAGTTTCATCTCTTAATTCAGGAATAAAAATAAGTTTTCTTTGTGTAGTGTCCCTTTAGACTAAACTCTAAAATCGAGTCTTTTGTAGGATGAACTGAAGCAATTTTCTTTCAAAATGTTCTCTCTTTCCTTTATACATTTTACTTGGGTTTTTTTTCTGGGGCAAATTTATTGCTTGCTCTTTGAAGTCCAAATAGAAGTCTGTAGGAAATTATTGGAGGTTTTCTGACTTTAACAAACACATTCAATACATATCTAGCCAAGTCTTGGAATATTTTTCATAGAGGCTATATACAGTTTGCCTCTAGAGGCAATTTAACAGGTGACTTTATTGCATCAATGTCTTGATTTATTAACATCCAGTCTCATTTTTGAAAATAAATTTTTTGGGAAATTGTACTGCCTGAGGTTAATTCATTAGATACCACCAGACTGGGTTTCATTTCTCAAAAGCCTCAAATATTATTTTCTTTACCATACAGGAATGATGATAATTTTTAAACAATTTCATAATAAACTAACAATTATTGAATATAATTTAACAAATAATAATGTACCATCTGATGTTATGCTTGGGTAATTATTTAAGTTATTGTAATGATATAATTTAAATCAAATATCAAGGAAAATCAATCAGTACGTTTACATCCAAAAAATGTAATCACTGAGAGCTGAGCCATTGTGATATATAGATTAATGATAACCCAGTCTGAGGCCATGTTATATTTGGCTTATAACTGCAGCTGGATACTAATTACATATGTATTTACTATGTAGTTAGAGACAATGAAGCACTGAAAGAAACACTAAGAGGAGGAATGTCTGTGTTGCCGTTGCTGGCCATGGTAGTACAAGGAGTTACACATTTTTATTGAAAAGTGTTTGGAATCAAATTAACCTCTCTCTAATATGTCTTTGTCTCAGACAGCAAGTCTTAGTGCATCAACTTGTTGGATGTAACTCAGAGTTGCCATTTCCTAGCAACTAAAAAATGCTAATTCAAGACTTTGATTAAATTGTCTGGGCTAAGCCAGGCCTCAAAACTGGCTTTTTATGCCTTGGATTTATTTCCTTATTAAGATGCAAAGGAAAGGGTTATTGCTGCAGATCAGACACCACACCAACCTAGCTAACTCATACAGATGGAATTTAAGGAGAAAGAAAGGATATAAATACATTTGCAACCGTGCAGATTCTTTGGGGTATAAGTATGGGTGAAATGCATGTTGTTAATAAGACCACTTGTCTTGAGGCATTTGTACTCCACATAACACTTTTGTACCGTACATAATAATATAAATCCTAAGGATTTATTTAATTTGCTTAGATTTATAAAACGAGAGGCACCTTTCTGAACAAGAAGCGACCCCATAACATGTTATAATGCTAAATACCCAGTCTGCACAAAAAAAGAAATCAATAAAACTCACTACTTCCTGCTATAATATTTGCTTCTTCTGAAATCCTTCTACAAAGGGTTTACAACATTGCTAATAGTCTATCTTATCTATCTCTTCTAAATTGGGCTACCTAGTTTAGATATTTCTATGGCATCAATCAATATAGTATTTAGATGCTGTTCATAAAGTAACAACCGAAATAACTGTGTTGAAAAATCAATGAGAGCAGATGCAGCAATATTCAAGAGAGAATTGGAACAATAGGGAGGAATCCCAAAGATTCAACAAGTTGTTAGATATTGGGATGATAATAGTACCTGTAGATGTTCAATTATAGCGTCGTAAACAGTGCTGAGGAAGCTTACAGGCTGCAGACATTTAAAGACCAAATGAAGCTACATTTTTATTGAAAATTTTGAACATTATGTATAGAAATAATCCTAAAGATATTTGCATAGAAATGCAACATTTGTTTCTAAACATACCCTCTCTTCTTACTGCTAATTTCTCCCTTTAAGCAATAAGTGTCTGCTAGTGACATCATAATAATGTCCCCAGCCACCAACTAAGGGTCACAAAGAGAGGACCATGAATATGAGTAGCAGGAACAGATAATCTCCTAAAAAGCTAAGATTCTGTTTACATGTGAGTATCCCTGATGATTTCTTTTTTAAAAGTAAAATCCTCCTTTTCCTTCCTCTCAGCAATCATGATGTACTGGCACGCAAGGAATGTTCCCATGAGGCTTCAGCAGGTTTATCATGGCTGTATTCTCTTGTGTGTGCAACTGCTTTCATTAAGATTAAAGGGAATTACACACTTGCAATGAGGGAAGAGTCAATCCTAAAAAGAAATGTAGGATTTGGCCCTCTCACTCACCTATTCGAAATGTTGCTAGCTTTGAAATTCTGTTCTTTTTAGGGGCTGTTTAGACCACAATGCAAAACGAATATCCTTTTGAATAACTGATGTCACTAGTTTTGGAGAATTTGGATTTTTTTCGTGTTGGTTTTCAGATTCAGAGAGGCACTTTTTTCAAGTGATTTTTGTTTTCAAAATGTTGATAAGCAACTTAAAAACTGTATCATCTTTAGCAACAGTAATTACAGTGCTTTGACTTAATTTACATTGCAGTTGCTGTGTCAGTGACTTAGCATTGTAGGTTTCAGAGTAGAAGCCGGGGAATGGCTGAGCCATTACAAACATTGAATCTATCTCCCCTTGTAAATAAATAAATTAATTAATGGAGATGTCCTATCTAGGAAGGGACCTTGAAAGGTCATCGAGTTCAGCCCCCTGCCTTCACTAGCAGGACCAAGTACTGATTTTGCCCTAGAACCCTAAGTGGCCCCTTCAAGGATTGAATTCACAACCCTGGGTTTAGCAGGCCAATGCTCAAACCACTGAGCTATCCCTCCCCCCAAGTATTCTCACACTTCTTATCAAACTGTCTGTACTGGGCTATCTTGATTATCACTTCAGAAGTTTTTTTTTCTCTTACTTAATTGGCCTCTCAGAGTTGGTAAGACAACTCCCACCTGTTTATGCTCTCTGTATGTGTGTATATATATCTCCTCAATATTTATTCCACTCTGTATACATCCGAAGAAGTGGGCTGTAGTCCACGAAAGCTTATGCTCTAATAAATTGGTTAGTCTCTAAGGTGCCACAAGTACTCCTGTTCTTTTAGCATTGTAGTAAATTCATACAGCTTCCTTTGGAACTTGTTTCCTCATTGGTCCGTAACAGCCCAAGTTTGTTAGCCTTTTGGATATGCTTCAAAGTCCCTCTTTTCTCCTTTGCCTACGGGGCCACAGATAGGACAGAATAGTGGTGTGTGCAGGATTTGGTGGGGATTCTGTACATAGGTGTAACATTCAATTTAGTTATATCTATGCTATTACAGGGGGTAACTGACAGTCTATTTATCAGTGTAAGCATGAGCAGTTGCCAAGAACTCCCAGGACTTCGCCTGGATGATCTTTTGTTGTAGAGTAGTAAAAACAGGAATAGATACAATAGAGTAAAGATGAAACATGTTTAGTGAACCTGATGCGGATGGATCCCTTTAAGGCTACCATATTGTTAAACTGAGAATGTCCGCTCTACTGGAAGTTAATCTAATGCAAGAGCTGTTATAGTGTGGAGCAGTCTGCTGGAGCTCTTCAAATAAAAAGCATTAAATCTGTGCCTGGATTTACTTGCATGGGCCATTTCAATCAGCAACAGGGCTACAAGTCCTGTGCTGAGGAAAGGAAAATACAAAACCCAAGGAAAGAAAAAATATGCAAGAAGGAATAAAGAAAGAAGGGGATGGAGAAAGTAGGGCAAGAGTAAAAGTGCTAGGATCACATGGTTAAATATACCTACTAGGTGACACTTAACGGGTGTCAAAGCAAATATATATTATTTAAACATTTCTCTTCATTACCGTTGTTTTCATTCAGTCGCCTTTGACCCTCACTGATGCTCGTTGCTTTAATTTTAATAACTTATTTGACCAAATTCTGCCTTTACCTACAACTCTCGCAATGCTTCACACCACTTAGAAATCAATGGTCCAAATTCACACTGGTGTAAACCATACGAAAGCATAAGTCCATTGGCTTCACTGAAATGATGCCTGCCTATGCTAGCAGTGAATTTGGCTAACTGATGTAAGGCAAGTTGTCTGAGGTTTGAGGGCAGGATGGGCCCCATAGTCCATGGAAAATCTTTGCCTAGGCATTTGTTTGTTTCCTTTAAGTTTCTCATGATTTGAGCATGGAGTGATTTTTTCGCATCAAGCCTTGATTCTGCCTCAACCATTCTTTGTAGCGTGAGCCTTAGAGTTAGAGACTCCCTCGCTACAGAGCTTTAACACTTTTCTGTTTATAGATAAAGGATTTAAATTTTAGCCATTAAAATTCACTTCAGGCTGATTGGCTTATTGTATGTAGTTCATTACTTTATCACCTGATGAAGCCTTGCTGGGCTCATTTGACTGCCAGAATTCTTCTAACTCATGACTATTTCATAACTGATAATGCTTGTGTCTGAACTCTGAGAAAACACCAGGAGGCTTAACTGTGGCTGTGCATGCACTAAATTCTTTCCTGTGTTTTCTATGTTCAGAACAGGTTTTTTTTTTTTAATCTTTATAAAGTGTCATTAAACAAGTGCATTTTGTTGTTGTTGTTGCTTTGTTTTGTTAGAACAAAACATTTTGTATTATTTCCCATTTTTGCTTTATGTTAACCTCAATTTTCAGAAGCACATCGTCCATTGACTTCAATGGGACCTGGGTATATGTTAGAGTTAAGCACCATGATGAAGTGTATTCCTGAATCAAGGCCTTTAAATACAACCCTGGAAGATAGCAGTTTAGAGAGTGATGGCGATCCTGATATGTATCTGCCACTGAAGAAAAAGAGAGCCTAGGTGGGTGAGGTAATATCTTTTAGTGGACCAGCTTCTGTCATTGAGAGAGAGAAGCTTGTCTCTCTCACTGACAGAAGTTGGTCCAATAAAAAATATTACCTCACCCACCTTGTTTCTCTAATATCCTGGGACCAACACAGCTACAACAACACTACATACTGAAAAAAGGACAAATAATCCCCTCACCCCTACTGTTCTAATTCTCTTTGAGCTATCAGAAGAGCTCTTCTGAGTCTGCTGTGGGGAAGGTGGGGGTCCAAAAGAATATTTCAAAAGAGGAGGAAGAACAGGAGCTCAGGTGAACTTGGACAACCTGTTACTACTAGTGAAATTATAACAAAGACAAACGAAAGCCAGTGTGCATCCAGAGCTTTTTCCGAAATATGCTCTCAGTTCAGATCCATCAGTTTTGACTTTCTCTTATTTATTTTAACTCTGGGCCTGACTCTCAACTCTTACTCATGTTGAGTAACTCTTACATGAGTAGGCCCATTGACTTTAATAGGACTACTCACAGGAATAAGTCCTACACAGTGTGAGCAAAAGTTACAGAATAAGACCCTAGTGATTTTGAAAATACAGATTCACTTTTGTGATATTATAGTTAAGAATGAGCTGCCATTACTTCAATGGAATCTATAAATGCTAATATGTGACATAATGACTATGTTCACTAATGTATGAATGCCAGCAGCTCTTATCTTAGCAAACAGTCAGACACCTGATGACATTGGCAGATGGAGATAAAATAAGCCAGAGTTGCTGCCACAACACTAGGATATTTATATAATAATACTAAATTTTGCATCTTTGAACAGGCGGCAGGTATGGGTACATAGGGACATGCACGTCAGTCATGTTAGTTCCTATATCTACATGCAGTGATACACACAATATGCTTCTTACCCCAAGAATAATTACAAGCCTGACTAAGTGGAAAACAAGAATGTGTTATACAAAAGAGTCCCAAAATTGCTGGCGTGTAGCAGCTGCACACCATGTTTTGCAAATGACAAAAATGAGGAGGGAAATTCATCACAACTGTAGCATTAGCTCGCTAGCTAAAGTCGAGATACCTCTTCAATTCCAAACGCCTGTTTCCAGATACTTGTAAGTTGTCTTAGAAAATTACCCGTGGGGCTGAAATTTCTCATACTTTCTTGAATGTCAAAGTTGAGATTTAATCACACTGAAGTGACGAGATTTAGAGTTCTGGTTTCCACATTAACTGTAACATGGCCTCATTTCACATATGCACTTAAAAGGCAAATCCAATCTCATCTCCATGGCAGCGCAAGTCCCACAGGCAACAGGCAAGTTCTGTTATGTAAGGGAGGCAATTGGATTTCAAGAAGACATGCAGAGGATATTGTATGGCATGGTTCTCATCTCCAAAGCATGCACAGGGCAAAACTGAGGATCCACAAATGTATGATAGATAGGGTAATTAGTGATAATCAGGGCTACTTCATCCATAAAACTTAAGTAACTTCTGTGAAGTGGCTTCATAGCCACTCTGTGGTCTTGGGAAGAAGATGCCCGAACTTCGTTTTCTCCCTGTTTCTCTTCCAGATACCAGGCTAGCTATTTGAGCTGAGCATTGGGATCTTGGTGCTGGGTTTTGTCCTAAACTATTAATGCTTAACCTTAAAATTACTGTACATGAATTTGTTGTTAATATTCCATTCCCATCTTTTGTTCATAGTGTTTGTCCATTATAACATAATTTGTAGGACTCTGTTCAAGTATCCCCATTGCTGGTAAGTTTCTGCATACACTTCTGTATTTTAATACTTGTTATTTTCAAAGCACCATGCCAATTAAGAACATAGGAACATAAAAATGGCTATATTAGGCCAGACCTATGGTCCATCTAGCCTGGTATCAGATCTTCAGACAATGGCCAGTGCCAGATGCTTCAGAGGGAGTGAACAGATGCAGACAATTGTTGAGGTGATCCATCTTCTGTTGTCCGGTCCCAGTTTCTGGCTGTTGGAGGTCTAGGGACACCTGGGAGCATGGGGTTGCATCCCTGACCATCTTGGCTAATAGCTATTAATGAACCTAGCCTCCATGAACTTATCTAATTCTTTTTTGAACCCAGTTATACTTTTGACCTTTACAACATCCCGTGATGGGATGTTCCACAGGTTGACTATGTGTTCTGTGAAGAAGACGTCCTTTTGTTTGTTTTAAACCTGCTGCCTATTAAGTTTATTGGGTAACTTCTAGTTCTTGTATTATGTGAAGGGATACATAACATTTTCCAATTCACAGTCTCCATCCATTCCTGATTTTATAGATCTCTATCATATCCCCCCTTAACTGTCTCTTTTCTACAATGAATTGTCCCAGTCTTTTTAATCGCTCCTCATATGGAAGCTGTTCCAGATCTCTCATCATTTTTGTTGCCCTTCTCTGTACCTTTTCCAATTCTGATATACCTTTTTTGATATTCATATTTAAGTTCTCTATCATTGATGAGAAGTGGAATTCAGCATAGGCATGAAGCTTTGGGATTAGTAATTTTACTGGTTGTAGACTAGTTGAACGGCATTCACTGGTAAGCAATGGCATCAGCATTCCCATTTGAGAAGCTTCTTAGCAGTAACAGTTATGAATAGGTTGCACTGACTGATTGCTCTCTGAGTTTGCTTTAACCCCAAACCTTTCCTACTTTGTCACAAATCCTAATCAATAATTCTGCTTTTTCAAAATAATTCTCAGAGGACATATGATCACCTACTTAATATTCAGCACAGCCACAACACGCTTCTATTTATTATTCCCATGGCTAATCCAGTTTATATTAAAATCTCAAACAACAATTCATTCCCTGGATTGTTTCCAATTTAAATGTTTTTAATATTGAGCTAAACCAGGCTTACACAAGCCAAATGACACAGCAATGATTTTTCTTCCGATCTGTAACGAACGTTAATAAGTTAGCAAATCTAAGGGAGTTTAAGATCTTGTGACCTTCACAAAAATTTGGCAAGTTTGCAAGACGTGGAGTTTTATGAAACTTTTTATTTCATAAATGAAATACAAGAGGCTAGATTCCCAGAAAGTGTAAATCAGCATAGCACCATTGAAATGAATGAGCTACGTGGACATACACCAGCTGATAAGCTGCCAAAGGTGTTTTCAAGGAAAATTCAATGAAATCACGTTTTTCCAATGGGAAACCTGAATTACACAAAGAATAAAGAAAACCATGTAGTATTTTTTTTTTGCACTACTGTTCTTCTATCCAGCAACATAAATCAACCCAGACTAGTGTCCACCTGCGTTGGAAACGGGATGCCAGTTGGAATGCACTGGGAATTATTGTGCCACAAATATAATGTATTGGATAAAATCATTTGGGCTGGACGCTGGAGAGATGTTCTTTTGGGGTTTGAAGCCCTTATGTACATGGAAGCTGGGAGTGACTGGTTGAAAAGGGTTGTGGAGGGGGCAGGATGGAGAACAAACTTCCCCTGGCTATCAAGTATCAGTGGATCCAATCTGTGGCTGGTGCTCCAGCCACTGTATCCATAGGGTCCCTCCTCCAACACACTCTTTCCTTATTCTCAACTTCCCCACACCACATAGGAGAGCACTTGCAGGGCTAGGATTGGCATCTCACAAGGTATACCCACTCCCTGCACAGCCTTCCCAAATCCTGCCTGTAAGCTGGGGGTCAGAGACACCAGCTAGGGAAGGTAAAATAAAACCCAAACTACCATTCAGGCCCAAGCTCTTTCCTCAGGGGCCGCAGCTTTTTATCACAAAAGAATTTTAAACAAGAGCAAAGCAACTGAAAACATTTAGTCCCAGCCACTTTCCATGGTTCATCAAGGGGAGGGGAGAGGACACACCCTCCTTCCTGGGTAGCCTTTCCTGGCTATTGACTAGGCCTCCTATTAGATCCCTATGAAGGAACTTCCTTCCTGCGGGGTTTCTTCATCTTCTCCAGACTGAGCCAGAAGTGTTCCTTTACATGGTCTCCAGCAGGCAGTCACATGACTTTGACCCTTCTCGGTTATATGCCCTGTCTGGAGTCTACAACTTCCAGCACCTTTGGGCTCAAAGGGCTTCTGCCCCATAACAGAGAGGCTGGCTATACAAGTGCTCAGAGGCCAGCGCTCTGCTACCCTGCTCCTATTCCCAATGCAACATGATGGTTGCACTACAAGAAGTCCCTCCACATTCACAGAGGAGGTGGCAAGATTTGTCCCCAAGCAACGTTAGTCAACGCCATGATGGAACCAACTTCTGTAACATGTCTGACTAGAGAGGCACTATCTTGTTGCCAGTTATAATAGTATGTGATTTAATACATTTTTGTGACCTAAGCTTCTGTGTGGTTAACATTGAAAAGAGGCTAAATGAATTATCTGCGTTTAGGACATTTAATTCGTTGTAATACTGGAGAAACTATTAATCTGTCAAGAGACAGGGAATAGTAGAATAATCATCAGTCTTGTAAAATAGCTTTAGGCAGAGTCTTGTCGAACAGGAGGGCATAAGTCCTTTGTCCCACAAATTGTGATAGCATGGTGGCAAGTAAAAATGTGAACTACATGAGATTAACAAAGAACAGACAGCATGAGCCCTTAAGCACTAACATACCATATAACATGTGATATTTATCACCTTATTTAACCAAGGCTTTGGTCAAAGAGCACACATACTGCAACTCAGGAGGGCAGGTTGTAAATATAATTTTTAAGCCACCTTTGTACTTCTATGATTCTGAGTCTGCTGTGTGCTGGTCCAGTTCCCTGGCATAAACTAGAGCTGCCTGCAGGCTGCTCTAGCTTGCATTGGTTCCTAATGGAGAGAAGGCCCAATATGTCAACTAAGGATAGCTGGGATGCAAGAAAGTTCCAGTCATGTCCACTTCATGCAGGCCACTTCCCTGTGCTGTCAGCAATGCTGGGGGCTCTCAAAGGAACCATTAAGCCAGCCATAGGTGCCGACTCCATGGTGCTGGAACACCCACAGAAAATGTTTTGCGGGTGCTTAGCACCCACAGCAGCCAAAGCTCCTCCCCTCCCCCAGTGCCTCCTGCCTGCTGGCGGCCCTGCTGATCAACTCTTCTCCGTCCCTCCCAGCGCCTCCTGCATGCTGCAATTAACTGTTCTGCAGTGTGCGGGAGGCACTGGGAGGCATGGGGAGGAGTGTGGATGCAGTGTGCTCAGGGGAGGTGGTGGGAAGAGGCAGGGTGGGGTGGAGCAGGGGCGGGAAGAGGCAGGGTGGGGATGGGGGCTTGGAAGAAGGGGTGGAGTGGGGGAAGACCTGAGGCGGAGGTGCGAGGGGAGGAACCCCTCAGGTAGAGAGAAAGTCAGCACCTATGAAGCCAGCTGTCTACCACCGGAAAATCCCCCTACACTGGAGTGGTCGTCCTCTGGCTGCAACAACTTTAGGGTCACTTTGTATTGGCAGTAGGATACATGCAGTGCAGAAACTGGGGTGAAGTGTCTCCAGAAGAATTCCACATATCCAGGTGATTCAATTTTGGAAGGTTCGCTTTGGAAAATGTTACATGTTCTACACTCTTGAGCTCTGGTTTGTTACAATACTTCCTACCATACACACAACCACTCAGAATCAGTACTTGCTGATAGGCAAATTAGCAACTCAAAAGCAAAACTGTCAGCATCAAGACAGTATGATTATTCCTTCCCCCGGGTCCTCCTTCAGTGCTCAAATGGCCGGTTTTTGGTATCTTTAAGAAATTTACCAAGGTACCAGCACACTGTTGCAGGAATGGAATATTCAGCATGTGCTGAAGTGACATTGATTACTCTGTGCAAGATTTATCCAAAGGCTGATGGCTGTTAAATCATGGAACTGCTGCTACTCCCACTGCTGAGAAACACTGAGGAAAGCAGGAACTGAATTGTTGTAGCAACTGCTACTTGTTCTTTGCTAACTGAGCAGAAAACTCTGCTGTGCCACTTGCTCTTTTGGCTACCTGCACGCCTGACATTCCCTCTCATGTTACAGTGTGTAGGCCAATTTTGCTTTAAGCTATACCTGTGCAAGTCTGGTGAATTATGCTCTCAGTTTCGCACGTGGAATCCTATTTAGCAGGTGTAAATGAGGGCAAAATTTGGCCATCTGTTTACTGTTAAATCATATGGAAGCTGTGAAGCCTTGAATGTTTTCAGGATCCAGTAAGATAACAACCACACCATGTGCCAATCTGAGCCTCATCTGCAACCTTTCATCATCCTGAAAACAGCGGATCTGAGTCAAGTACTGGCATATCCCCAAAGTTATGCTTCTTCACATACATTTAACTGATCAGAATGTTCATTGGGAGACACATTTTACATTCTACAAATCTTTACAACTAGTACTCGTTCCCTAAGAGGGGCTAACTCAGCAATCATAAATGTTGTGGTTCTCTGACTCTCCCACGGGATTAGGTTAGTGTATTCAGGGGGTACCAAGGATTCACAATTGTGCTTTCCCAATAAGAGCTCACATATGTCTAGACAATAAGAAAGGAGTCTTTACTAGGTTTGGTATAAAAGAAAATGTGTGAATCTTGAAGGCATAAAGTCTTAGTTAATTATGGAAACAAAGTACATTAAACTGCTAGTGGTCAATCAAATAAGAGGTAAACAAGTAAAAAATTGGCTAGAAAACCTGACATTTTCAGAGAAAAAAATCCCCTTTAGAAATTTTCCTATTAGGAATTTTTGGTTTTCCCACAGGAAAATTTGAAAACAGGTGAAAATGTATTTTTCCTCTCTTTCGGGTTCCCAACTTCCTGAAAGTGGGCAAAATCCAATGTTTCAGTTTTTAAGAGGAACACTTTCACTTTCAAGTGTAACCATAACACCTAAAAGTGTAAAGGCTACTTTCTTTTTGAAAGCAGCACTTTCAAAACTTTGCTACTGTTTTCCAACTGACAACACTCAGAAAACAGTAATAAAATGTAGAAACGTCTTTTTTTATCTCCACTTTTGCATATTTTCTGACAGTTTTCCGACTGGCAAAAGCTGGAAATGATGCAGAAACTGGGGAAAACCCCACAATTAAAATATAAAATCTTTTCCAAAATTTTGAAACATTTCAGGTTTTCTCCTGAAAACTTTTCAACCAGCTCTATTTGCACAGCTCTGATCGCTTTCTCTTGGTGGACAGATACATTTTTAGATCCTGGTTTTACAGGTCTGGACATGGATGAAACTCATTTGTTCAGGAGTTACTTGGCCATTCTGTTGGGAACAGGGAGCGTCTTTAGTAGATAATGTTTTCACCCCTCAGCTCACAGAGAGCCGAGAAGCCATACTACACTGCTAGATACCCATATCTACATGTCTCTGTTTTAGCACACCCACATGCATACAGATAGAAACATTTTTACCCCAACAGGCTGCAATGCATATGGAAGTTACCGTACATTTTGTTTATTAGCTAATTGTTTTAAATAGGATCATGTTTCAGTTGATAAGGGAAAGAACAGAGACAGAACTTATATAGATGAAAGTTTGTAAATCCTTTATCTGACTCACTCGGCTGACTTATAGGAGACCTATTGAAATTCAGGCAAAGGGTTATTTGGTACACTGTTGTCTCACAACCTGTGACATCTTTTGCTACCGGCATGATTCCTATCGCACCAAAAAGCTGAGGTGAATGAATCATGCAGTTGCAGAGGACTGACTGCCAGGTTGAGGGATTCACAGTGCTGAATTTTCTTGTTTACTGACAAGGCAGAAGTGTTTGGCTGTGGACTGAGTGACACTATAGTTTCATTTCAATTTTTCAGGAGTCAGGTGATAAATGTACACTTTAGGCCATACTAGTCTAGAAAATCATCTCCGGAGAATATCATAGGAAAAGACTGTGTGCGTATGTTTGGGCTAAAACAAAGGAGGGTGCATGTCCTGATGAAATGTTACAGGTCATGCTTATGTTCCATGTATAAGCAACAGAAAGAATGTGAAAGTCTTATTGAAGGATTACTGACAAAGTTATTTAGAAGTATTTCAAACACTGCTTAAAATTATTTATCATATTACATGTAAATGTTTATTAAGTACTTGTGTGATGTTTTTCTTTTCAGTTACTTGGAGCTGTTAATTAGACATATATTCAGGGCTGAAGGACAATGGCCCTGTGTGAGAGAGGATAGTCCACTTTAGCCTGTGCTGCAGAAAAGAGTTAAGCTGGAGTGCAGGATGAGGAGTATGATAATTATTGTGCATAAATTGCCCAGATATCCTGTTTATGCCTGCAAAAATGCCCTCTATAATTTTGTTCCCCGTAGCCCATACTCTGAGCTTTGTAGTTCAGTCTGACTGTTTCTCCTCACTGAGTTTGGGACCTGCTTTTCATCTGATATCTAGTATTCCCTAAATCAAGGCTCCTCAGGTCTCCCTGCTCCTTTAAGAGAAAGGAAGAACCACTACCCACATTACATGGTCTGCCCTCTTTCTTGGCTTGACTACTGTTGACTTAACTCTTTATGGTTGCCCCTTAGATCCTCCATGTGACTGGCCTTGTAAGGAGGACTTAGTCCATCCAAAGAGCCATGTTGCTGCCACCCTGGATGGTTCATTCTGTAGGGGCTTCTCTTTAAGTTTCTCCCACTGTTTTATCTGCAGGGGCTTCTTCTCTCTTGGACTTATTTCATAGCTGTGACTGAAGTGGCTACGCAAGGTGTCTTCTCAAACTGTTGTTTTTCCCTACTGCTGTTGCCTGGCTCTCCCAAAACTTATGAGGTTGCTCAGACCCCTTTCTAGGTTGCCTTCTCTTCCCACTAACTTTGCCAATCACAGCAACTGATTGAAGGTCTATGCATCCTTCCCTTTATTTCTGCATATCAGATCTTGTTGCCTGGCCTCCCCTCCTTTCACACATTTCTTAGCTTGTTAACTCCACCCTACAGTTTAAATAGTATGCTGAGTCACACAGTGCATTTCTATTGGCCAGATGGTGATCTCCTGCCACTTAGCTGACCTGTGACCAAAATCCCATGCGCGCGCGTGTGTGTGTATGTGTGTATGTAAAGCAGAGCTCATTAGAACACTTTCTAAATTTGTGAAATAAGATCTCGACTCATTGTGGCTGACACCTATTTCCCATGTGAAATATTTTATATTATATGTAAGGATAATAAAAGCTACATAGTAACTGAATAAAATTGGCCAGATCCTTGGCAAGATGGCAGGTTTGCACTACTTTGGTGGAACAAACTTGCCCTAAATCTAGTGGATCTCACCACTTAAGTAAAGGAACAACTTTTGGTTGTATACTATCACCCTGAGCCAAATACAAATCAATTAACCAGAAGTGAAAGGCTCTCTGTGCCCTTAATAATATAGGAAAGGAATACATAGCACATGAAGTGTCATCTCTGCCCAACAGAGCTTTAGAGAACAAAACAGTAACAAAAGAGTTGAAGAAAACTAGTGATATTGATATAATTTGATTTGTCTCTGATGGAAGGATATTTCAGCTAAATTGATTTAAGTGTTTAATAGGATTTAAGAGCTGCAAAAAAGTCTGTATGTCAATAGTATTAATGATCTCGGCTCTCAGAATTCATGAAATACAAAATCTGTGGATTATTAATCAAGTGAATATATCTGAATAAAGGCTTTAAAAAATACTCTGTGTAGCTCATAAAAGAACAATAATTCTTTATTCAGTCAATAAAATCCATATCCAAATTCAGTAATTACTTCATTTGAAGAAAAAGACAGAGTTCTAATTTGGCCCAGAGCTTATATAATATCAAGCCAAAATGAATTTAATAGATGAAAGTTCATGATAAATGTTTGTAAGTTATCCTGAAATATCATTTATCATTATATAGATTTAAACAAAAGAATTTGGATTAAAAGTAAATCCAGGTGTGCTGATTCAAGTCCAAAAATCAGTTGCCTTCATAAAAAAATTGAAGGTGAATTGTAAATTCAGAAAAATCCTGTCTGGGAACAACAACACCCCTCCCCACACTAAGGCCTGGCCCACACTAACCCCACACTTCAAACTAAGATACACAGCTTCAGCTACGTGAATAACGTAGCTGAAGTCGAAGTACCTTAGTTCGAACTTACCGCGGGTCCAGACGTGGCAGGCAGGCTCCCCTGTCGATGCCGTGTACTCCTCTCGCCGAGCAGGAGTACCGGCATCGATGGCGAGCACTTCCGGGATCGATCCCAGAGGATCGATTGCTTACTGCCAGACCCGGAGGTAAGTATAGACCTACCCCAAGAGGTGCTATGTTGGTCTCAGTTCAGGGGGAGAGTATTCACATCACAGAAATCACCACTTCAACTGGTTATAATTGATGCCTTTGTTGGCAACTTCTGCAGAGACTGAGGACCAAATGAATAGGGAAGCAGAACTATCCTTTCTTGCCCCTCAAACTGGTCCCTTCAGGTTCTAGGGTAAGGGTGGGGACAAATTATTTTGAGGACAAAATTCTTTTGGTAACATTCTGTGGCCTGTGCAATACAGGAAGTCAGACTACACAATCCGATTGGTCCCTTGTGGCCTTAGAATTTGTGAAAATAGTAGTTGTCTCTTTTGTCATTGGTAAGAATTCTAATGTTTCAAAAAGTGATGCAACTCCAACACTCCCTCCATTTGCATACTTTGCGGAAGGCTCTATTGACTTGCTCCATATATGCTATTAGTGTAACTATGCCTTCACCCATTCTATGCCACTAAATGCAATCTGTTGTTCTGAGCCTGATTTTTTTTCTTGTGGTAGTAAGAAACTTTCATGTTCTTGCTTTTTTTTTTTTTAATTTAAATTGAGACCTCCACTCATAAGTTACCTGAGCTCATTCCTGTATTTACTCACTTTATTCTGAAGATTGGTATGTATTTTGAGGGACACAATTTTTGTGAAATTTTCATGTAGCCCTTCATCCTAGGCTCAGCAGAAGACCAACAAGATAATACCCCAACAAAGCCATTCCCCTGACCATAACAGGGTGCTGGTGCCCCCAAACCCTTTCCCTTTGCATCTCTCCCCATGCTCCAGGGTCTGCCATAAAATTCACCCTACCTCCTGCAGCTTCTCACTCATCTCAGCTTTTTCAGCCCTTTATAGGAATCGCCTTACTCCTTCCCAGCTGGGACTGATAATTCTCTCTCTCAGGTCAAAACAGCTGTTCTAACAAAGGCACTGTCTCCCCAGGCTCCCAGACCTTTAAAGGGACAGATCACCCTATTGCAGCCAGTGAACAAGCTGACCCAAGGGTTGCCAGGCATCCACTTTTCAATCGAAAGGCCCGATCAAAAAGGGACTCTGGGGGCTCCAGTCAGTACTGCTGAGCAGGCCATTAATAGTCCGGTTGGCGGCGCAGTGGGGTAAGGCAGGCTCCCTGCCTGCCCTGGCTCCACACCAATGTTCCCTCTCATTTTTTTCCATCCACGTGCAGAATAAATTTTGTTATGTGCACCAAGGTAATGTGTACATGTGCACCACCAGTAGAAACAAAAACCATAGATTTAATGTATATTTTTAAAAAGTTACCATAGGGATAATTACTCCAACCAGGACAGGGTCAGCATTTTAAAACTCACTACTCAAAGAATTAAAGTTAAGTGTAAGAGAAAAAAAGAATTATGAAATTCATAGACCAGTCAAAAAACGAATATAGCACACTTTGAAAGAATAAAATTACAGAGAATATATGTGCTTTGCAGGAACTACCAAGAAGTAACAACAATATGTATTGGGAGGTGAGTGTGGAATACTGTGTGTGTGTGTGGAGACACACACAGACTCTGTGTGTGTGTGTGGGTAGACACTCTGTATGTGTGTGTGTGTGTGTGTGTGTGTATGAGAGAGAGAGGAGACAGACAGATAGACATTGTGTGTGCTGGGGAAGTCTCTGAGAGACCGTGCGCTGTCTCTTTAAGGTAAAGGCACTCACTCACCGCCCAGCATTCAGACCTCGGACCCCCTCCTTCTTGGAGTCCTCTTGAGCCAGGCTGTCTGTCTCCCCTGTTCGGGTACAGGGGCAGAAGGAGGGGGACACCCTGACATGAACACTCCTCTCCAGGGGCTTCAAGGCAGAGGGCAGGAGCAACATGCGGCAGCGCAGGGAGGGACACCTGAATACATGCTGCTGGCTGGATGTGAGCAGCTCTGTTAATCAATTGCACAGCACTTCAAACATTCCTGGGCGGCCGCCCCAGCACGCAGCTTAGAGGGAACACAGCTCCACATACGTCCGGGTCCTAGACGCAGGGGTGGCCATGGGGGCTCATCATGCTGCTCCCCGCCCCGAGCACCAGCTCCACAGCTCCCATTGGCTGGGAACTATGGCCAATGGGAACTGTGGGTGCAGCACCTGCAGGCGCAGACAGTGCGCAGAGCCCTCTGGCGCCTCTCTGCCTAGGAGCTGGACATACCAGCTACTTCTGGGAGCCGCCTGAGGTAAGCGCCGCCTGGCCTGAGCCTACACCCAGAATCTCCTCCCATACCCCATTCCCCAGCCCTGAGCCCCCTCCTGCACCCCAAACCTCTCATCCTCAGCCCCACCCCAGAGCCTGCACCCCCAGCTGGAGCCCACCCTCCCCTCACCTCAACCCTCTGCCTCAGCTCTGAGCCCCCTGCTGCACTCTGAACCCCTCAATCCCATCCCAGAGCCACCTCCCACAACCTCAACCCCTCATTTGTGGCCCCACCCCAGAATGAACACGTGTGGTGTGTATAAGCAAACTCTGTAGCCAGTCATATCCGGTACAG